>NC_051177.1:195742375-195755620 GCF_013339695.2 Rhipicephalus sanguineus
TTTGCACTACATGCCAAACAAAGCAAAGACACCTCCGCGACGATATTCTGGCACGTTGCAGCCGCTGCCCATGCCCGGATCGCCACCTTTGGCACCGCGTGGGGTATCGACCTCTTTTGGTATTTCTCTAGGCCCCCTCCCGTGCAGTGGCTCTGAAAACCGATGGATTATTGTCGGCGTCGATCATCTGACGCGCTACGCTGAGACTGCAGCTCTCCCGGCAGCGACCGCCCGCGAAGTTGCACTTTTCATTCTTCGCAGCTTCATTCTACGCCACGGTGCTCCGCGGGAACTACTCAGTGATAGAGGTCGCGTGTTCCTGTCGGAGGTCATCCAAGCCCTCCTCGCTGAATGCGACATCATTCACCGGAAATCCACCGCCTACCATCCACAGACAAATGGTCTCACCGAACGGTTCAACCGCACACTCGGCGACATGTTGAGGATGTATACCTCCTCAGACCACACCAACTGGGACACTGTACTACCTTTTGTTACGTTCGCTTACAACACCACGACGCAAGCGACTACCGGCTTTTCCCTGTTCTTTCTCTTGTACGGCCGCGAACATTCCCACCTACTGGACACCATACTCCCATACCGACCTGATGCCTCTGAGTGCACTCCAGTTTCTGAAGTCGCCAGATACGCCGAAGACTGCCGTCAGTTGGCTCGTTCCCTGACAGGTGAAGCACAAGGTCGACAAAAGACGCGACATGACGACGTTCATCACCCAGTCCCTACGTTTCCTCCTGGCTCCCTTTTTTGGCTTTGGGTACCCCCCCACGTCCATGGCCTTTTCTCTAAACTTCTGGCGCGGTGCCATGGTGCCTACCGTATCATTCATGCCACCTCACTGGTGAACTGCATCGTCGAGCCCCTCACACAATCGCCAGATTTGCGCTGTCGAGGACGCGAGACCGCACACGTCGACCGTCTCAAGCCCTACTACGACCCCCTCATTCTACGTACTCCCTGAGTCTCCAGGATGGCTACGCTTCACCCCGGAGGTATTGTAGTGGAGCAGATGCACGACCGAGTATGCGCCTGTGAAGGAGGACGAGAAACGACCCGCGTTCTGATTGCGCGAGAGCCTGTGCCGCCTTTTGCCAGCCTTGCACTGTGTCAGCGTACGGTCCCTTTTCGTCGCGACCTCATTACACCAATAAAGCTCATCACAAAGCAATCTTTCTTTCATCATTTTGTTCTTGCTTTTTCTCATGACTCAATTTTTTTTCTTCTAAAAAGACTGCACAAAAGAGAGATCATTGGTTTCCAAGCTACCCACACCAAGTCGTAAGAGGCTCAAGAGTCGCCACAGTGACGACCGTATGCGCCACCAAATTTTACCAGGCGGACGAATGCAAGCCTTATCCTGAAAACCAGTGATAGTGTACGGTATGTTGAAGCAGTACAAAATTGGGTGCACAAATTATTGTTTCTTGCTTCATGAATTAGTTTAGAGGAAATGTGATGGCTTCAAATTTCTTGGATAGCGCATGTGATGGGGCACACATACTGTACTTTAATCTACGTGTCAAACGTTGCATAGAGTATCTCATGTAACTTGTCAGCATTTGGGCCAGTAGTAGTGCATATATAGCCGCATTTTTTTCACACTGAGTATAGAATGCTGTAATTGTGAAGGATTGCAAAGCAATGGCAGGGAAAGCTACAGCAGTGCTGAAACAAAATCTATGTGTACCGCTTGCTTTAGGGAGTGACGTTGTGAAGGTTCTAAGATAGGAAACTCTGTGAAAACACACGTGCCACGTGCCTTCATTAAACGAGACATTTCATGTAGTGGTCACCTGGAGAATAGTTTCCGGGTCACTACTCGGGAATAAATAACGTTTGAGTATGGGAGTAGGGGAATGAAAGCATGTGCATAAGAACATTATGGACAGTGTTACATGAATCAGGCTGTGGAATTTGTAAAGCATTTGAAAAATTAGTTTTTAGCTTTATTGAATGAACTTTGCCAATACATTAATGGGATGATATGTAAACAGACACATCCAGAAAAGAGAGTACAGCGCCGTTGCATTTGTGCAAGCAATTTGTTTTGTGTGTGAATTTGAAAAGCAGACAAGTAGAAAATAATATTTGTTCTAGATAACAGGCCTGACACATGACACGGAGTTTCTAAAAGTATGTTTATTTTTAACAGAACAAGAAATGAGTGCACTCAATAGATATAATCAGAGTTCATTAGAGTTGGCCAGTGTTTGTGCATGTTAAAGATTTGAATGTGTAATAACTGCTATTTCTAGATATTGCTGGTGAGCTATGCATCCAAAAAAGGCTAGTTTTGTGTGACACCCGGGTTAAGAGTGAAGCAGACAGTTGGGAGGTATTGAAGAATGAAAATGTAAATTCAGCTTCTGCAATCGTCCATCGTTTAAGCAGTGTCTTTCGTGACTATGCAACATTGGCACCAGAAAAAAATGGACTCATTTACTTTTCAGTGCAAAGCATAACAATTAAACAAGAAGCTAATTACACAGATTTGAAAGAAATGATTACTCACTGCCTATTTTTTCAACGTTGCTACTATGACTTCCAGCACTTCCTATCTTTCTACTATACTACTGTTCTAAATGTCTATTCTGCGCACACACATTATGTGCAGTGTATTGTCGGTGCTGTCCACCGGTACATCATTCTTTTTTTTTTACAAATGAGTACTTTCAGGAACACGCGCAGGCATCCGCTATAACATGCGTCAGCTGATAAACAGTGGGCGAGCAAGGGTAGCTCAATTCTCGAAGCTTGTCTTCTGTGACAACCTTCACAGGAACGTTCACTTGCCGAAATGTTGGATTCAGGCTAACGCTTTCCTTATTCGCACACAGTTACTCAATTGAAGTGTTTGTCACTGCAACGGCTTTTGAAACATAAGTTACCTTTTCAACGTGATACCGTAAATGGTGTTTTCCCAGAATACACGAGCTTAGCTGAACTGAAGGTTGAGCTAAATGGTCGGAATTCATCGTAAACAGATCGGCGCGCAGGCACGAACACAAGAATATTGAGCACAATAACGAGAACACGTTACGTACAGGAATATCTATAGCATAACAGCGTGGTTTCACTTTTTTTTTTCAACGTCGTGTGCCTCTCGTCCATGTGTTGTCAAAATAGTACGTTGGGGCTCAGGATAATCTTACTGGCACTGCATCTTTTGCGAGAAGTTTTGATGTTTGTTTATTACCGCTCAACTCGTCAAACGCGCATGTGTAATGAGAAAAACGACGGGCAGCACTGTACGCAAGTACTGTGCAAGGGTCACCCATCGTAAGAAGTATCGTTGTCTGACGCTTCGTTCTGCGTACTATACGAGGTATGCTGAACGCAGGGGCGTAGCCAGCGGGGGGGGGGGGAGGTTGGGGGTTCAACCCCCCCACGAAATTTTTCAGTTTTGCTTGCGTATATATACACGCACACATACAAACACACGCACGAACATACATAAAGTATGGTCGAAACCCCCCCCCCCCCCCGAAAAAAATTTCTGGCTACGCCCCTGGCTGAACGAGTCAAGAGGCATAGAGTTGCTCAATTCAGCTGGTAATTTTGTTAAGTAGATGGCTATTTCTGTTTCTTGTATGTATTGTTCAACTCTGTAACTGACAGTGCTGCTTGTTTCCATGTGTACTGCTATATTCACAATTGCCAATAAACAATATAAGCTTACTTGCTTGGCGCATTTTTTGCCAGTTGAGGCCTCTCGGTCACCTGGCGACATAACGGAAATATTTGTAGTAACGTTAGGCTGCCGCGCGCGCGAATAAAACCCCGGGACAGCAGTGAATAAACGACCAGAACCAGTGGGACCACCCGCACCCGCCAGCAATGCGGCAGCCATGTTGCCTCACTGCAATGATGATGATAGTTTCGCAGCTCCATTTCTTGGTCGGATACTATAGTTTACAACGCCTCCGCTACCCTTATTTCCGCTGCGCTGTCAAAGGTACATTTTCCTTTCTCCAAACGGTGTTTTATAAGTGTTCTGTGGCGTTACAGCCAGGCGAGGCAGGCGCGCGTCGCAGAGCTATTTTTTTGGAGCTTGCTTCTTTTGCTGGGGGGTTGTCTCTCGTCCCTCCTGCCGTGTACGCTAGTTCTCATTGCTCCCGCTAGTGTCGCAGCTGTGCTCTCCGTTTATTCAAGAGCGCTCACTAGATGGCGCGCTGGTTAAGGTCGCCGCCTCAAGGCGTGTTAAGGCGTTGACAAAATTGCACTTCTATTAACATCACACCACCAACGCATGCAAGGAACAAACACACGCTGTCGGAGGCATGGCGCCAAGACATCTATATCAAACCTCTTCCTCGAAAAATGAGCCCCACCTTCCATGCAGACAGGCGCAAAAAGCAAAAGAAAAAGTCCATGATACTCAGATCACGAGAGCGCCTTTTTCGTGGACGCCGTCCGGTCACACACTGGAAAATGCATGGTGGCGGTAGTAAACCAGGGGCAATGTGTCGACTGTGTATCTACCACACAGGATGACGTTACAAGCATGGAGGAGGTCGGTATCGCCGTCGCGCTCAGAAACCCAGCGGCTACATTCGTCCTTACGGACTCAATGACGGTCTATCGCAACTACACTAGGGTAAATATCGGTCCTCTTGCACACAGAATACTTACACAAGCAGCACAAGGCCGAACTGTAGCAGGCTGGAAACAAGTTGTAGGCTACCCGGCCACTGTGGAGTCAGAGGAAATGAGCTAGCTCATACATCCGCCCGAGTTCTCCTACCCCGGGGCTCTAACTTCAGTGCAGGGAATCGAGCCCTCCCAGATCTTTCGACCCATCTCACCACATACACTGAAATACTACAAAGCCAAAGGCTTGCGCGGAGGAAATATCCTCCTCCATAGCCTCAACTCAGTAAGGCCACACAGGCAGCCTGGCGCCGTTTACAAACGTTGTCATACCCCAACCCGCACGCACTCTCCAAAATCGACCCTGCCAAGTATCCCTCACCAACATGCAGCATGTGCAACACTAACCTGGCTACAATCTACCACATGGCATGGGAGTGCCAGAGCAATTAATACATCCAAAAAAGATGTCTTTAATGATTTCAGTAGAAAAGGGTGGGAGGCGGCACTGTCCAGCCCGGACCGGGCGGTCCAAGAGGCCCTGGCGGCCCGCGAGGGGACCGGGGCCCAAGCCAATGGGTTCCCGGAACTACGGGCTCCACCCATTCATATATATATATATTATATATTATATATATATATATATATATATATATATATATATATATATATATATATATATATATATATATATATATTGTTGAGGTGTTTATTAGACGGCAGTCGGCGACGATGCTCAATGGCGACAGTCAAGGAAGCACACGGGCTCAGAGCGCGAGCGGGAAGAGCCAAAGAGGACGACCCACTAGAAGGCTATACAGAGCGAAACCCATTGCTCATCTCAAAGGCTTCGCTACAATTACCCCGGGTACGAAAAGAGAGCCGTCCGGCGACCTAACAGCTCGTCACTATGAGTGGGTCATAGTAGGCCTTGAGGCGCTCCACGTTGACTATGTCGCGCCCTCGACGGCGCATGCCCGACGATGGTTCGATGGGTTCGATCACGTAGTTGACCGGGGATGTGCGCTCGACGACCCGATAGGGGCGTTCGTATTTCGGCAGTACTTTTGAAAAGAGGCCACTTGCAGTGGTAGGGACCGAGAGCCATACGAGCGCTCCAGGGAGGAACGTGGACACCGAAGTGGTGGTGCCACCGCGAATGCTCTTCTTCCGCTCTTGTTCCTGCGTTGTAAAAGTCTTGGCAAGCTCGCGACACTCTTCTGCAAGCCTGGCTGTGTCAGAAATCGGCGCAAACTCAGTTGCATCCGTCTTGTATGGGAGTATCGTGTCGATGGTGTGCGACGGGCGCCTTCCGTACATTAAGAAGAAGGGTGAAAAACCAGTTGTGCTTTGAGGGGCGGTATTATAGGCGTAGGTGACGAAGGGCAGAATGGCATCCCAATTTGTGTGATCGGCGGCGACGTACATTGAAAGCATGTCGCCGAGCGTGCGGTTAAAGCGTTCGGTTAGGCCATTCGTCTGCGGGTGGTACGCAGTAGTTTTGCGGTGAACAGCATGGCACTCTTTGAGAATGGCTTTGACGACTTCCGACAAGGAGACACGGCCTCAATCGCTGAGAAGCTCCTGGGGAGGACCGTGACGAAGCATGAATCGGTGTAGCAGGAAGGAGGCAACGTCGCGTGCTGTAGCCGCTGGGAGGGCGGCGGTTTCGGCGTATCGCGTTAGATGGTCGACAGCGACAATGGCCCAGCGGTTACCAGCCGAAGTCAGAGGAAGTGGTCCGTACAAGTCAATGCCCACGCGCCCTAACGGACTGTTAGGGCAAGGTAATGGTTGTAGACCGGCGGGTGACACGTGCGTTGAAGGTTCTCGGCGTTGGCAATCGAGGCAGGAGCGAACGAACTTCTCCACGTAGCGGTACATCCCTCGCCAGAAGTGTCGTTGTCGAATGCGGTGGTAAGTTTTGGATACACCAGAGTGCGCGCATTGTGGATCAGAGTGGAAGGGCTCGCATATTTCAGAACGCAGACTGCGGGGTATCACAAGTAGCCACTGGCGGCCATCGGCGTTGTAATTGCGTCGGTGCAGTAGGTCGTCACGAATGGCGAAATGGTGGGCTTGACGACGCAACGCGCGAGTGGTTGGTGTTGCCGACGGATCAGTGAGCAAGTCTACCAGTGAGGCGATCCATTTATCCTTGCGCTGTTCGGTAGCGATGGTGTGAACGTCGATGGAAGAAACAACAATGTTACGTGGCGAGCAGGGGTCATTGTCGTCAGGCAAGGGGGAGCGCGAGAGGGCGTCGGCGTCAGCATGCTGGCGTCCGTTGCGGTACAGCACGCGGATGTCGTAGTCTTGCAGGCGAAGTGCCCAGCGGGCGAGGCGGCCTGAGGGATCCTTCAATGACGACAACCAGCATAGTGCATGATGGTCGGTGATGACATCAAATGGGCGACCATACAAATAGGGTCGGAAATTCGTAAGGGCCCATATGATCGCCAGGCATTCCTTTTCGGTGACAGTGTAATTGGACTCGGCTTAAGTAAGCGTACGACTTGCATATGCCACGACATATTCAGGGAACCCTGGTTTGCGCTGCGCAAGGACAGCGGCAAGGCCAACACCGCTGGCGTCTGTGTGTACCTCTGTAGGGGCCGTAGGGTCGTAGTGGCGTAGTATGGGAGGCAACATCAACAAACGAAGGAGCTTTGCGAAAGCGTCGTCGCACTCTGACGACCACGAATGGAGGGACCCGTTACTTCCGAGGAGCTTCGTCAGCGGCGATATGATAGTCGCGAAGTTTCGAATGAAGCGCCGAAAGTTGGAACAGAGTCCTACGAAACTGTGCAGTTCTTTGACGGACGTAGGTTTCGGGAACTCGGTCACGGCCCGAAGCTTGGCTGGATCGGGGAGAATTCCGTCTTTGGACACGACGTAGCCGAGTATTGTCAGCTGCCGTGCTGCAAATCGGCACTTCTTTAAATTCAGTTGCAGACCAGCGTTGCTCAAACGCGTCAACACATGCCGGAGGCGTTGAAGATGCGTGGAGAAGTCTGGAGCGAAAACGACGACGTCGTCGAGGTAGCACAAGCACGTGTGCCATTTCAGGTTGCGCAGAATAGTATCCATCATGCGCTCGAAGGTGTCGGGCGCATTACACAGCCCAAACGGCATGACGTTGAATTCGTCCAAGCCGTCGGGCGTGACAAATGCGGCCTTCGGTCGAGCGTCATCAGCCATAGGTGCCTGCCAGTACCCTGAGCGCAAATCGATGGATGAAAAGAATTCTGCTCCTTGTAGGCTGTCAATCGCGTCGTCTATTCGCGGTAGTGGATACACATCCTTACGAGTGATCTTGTTGAGTCGTCGGTAGTCCACACAGAACCGCACAGAACCGTCCTTCTTCGCAACAAGAACGACAGGAGACGCCCAGGGGCTGTTAGATGGTCGAATAACATTGCGTCGAAGCATGTCGTCAACTTGCTCGTTGATTACGCGGCGTTCTGTGGGAGATACGCAATATGGACGTTGCCGCAGCGGCGGTTGGGCGCCAGTGTCGATGCGATACGTAACGGTGGACGTGCGGCCGAGAGAAGTTTGAGCGACATCGAAAGAACCTCGAAATTCTTCCAAGAGGCCCAGAAGCTGGGAACGCTGGACCGGCGTAAGGTTGTCAGCAGTGGAAGAAGCAAATACGTCATCGGGCGATGAACCAGACGTGGTAACAGCACTGAGCGTACTGGAACTGGGGCAGTGCGTGTCATCTGGTTCGTGCACAACTTGTGCGTCTTCGAGGGGTTCCACGCTGCCGAGACATTCTCCTCGCACCAACGTAACACTGTACAGAGATGGGTTAATAAAAATTGACGCGCTGCGCTAAGTGACTTGCACGGTAAGCCTTTCCTCGTGCAAACACGGTGATGGAGAGAGGAGTGCAACGGTGTCGCAGAGACTGGCGCAGTAGACGGACACCGCCGTTGACGAGTTTGCAGTAGTGATGCAGAACTATCGGTAAATTGACTATCGATAGTATCGATAGTTTTTTTTGAAACTATCGATAGTGTAAACAAACTATCGATAGTGCTACTATCGACAAACTATCGATAGTGCAATCGGTATTACCATGGTTAATATTACTGTAGCGATATTACTATATTATTTCCACGCGTGTTTATTGCTTTGTTTTGACGTATTCGGGTTTCACCCACAAAGACTGTTAGCAACGTTCGACACAGACCGCGACAGTATATGTGAGCAGCTTCACAATTGTTTGTGGTCATTCTGTTAAGATTACGCGCCGGACGCGAATAGTCAAATTTATTCGAGAGCTTACGCGAGCACCAGCGATAACGATGGAAGGTTTGTATAAAGGACGACGCGTTGCACCGATGATCAGATTACTCAACGGCTGACGACTGCTTCCGACGCTATCAGTGCGCAGCATGTATCGCTTGTATTTTGAGTTTTGATTTTCTGGACACAAGTTCGCCCAAATAAAGAGCTCCGTATTTCTCAGTCTTGCTGCAGCATTCTTCACCGTCACAACCACGTGACAATACTATCGATAGTGGTGTGAATAATTATGCGGTTACTGGCCGGCCATATTGCCAAAATATTTGCGATAGCCCACTACCAGCTTCGCTTAATTTATGAGCAATTTTTGGCAGAGAATTAATTATTTCGGTAGTCAAAAAGGCGGAATGTGTCCATCAATAAATTCGTATCCAAAAGCAACCAGTTACACCTTACAATTAACTTCTTGGTATTTTTATTTTGAAATAATAAAATGCAATATCAATTTGGAGCCGCGCAGTCCTACCACATGTAAAGGCTTCCTTTCCGCTACAGATGAACAGCTTGGCTTTATCATCATGTGTCAGCAAAGCATTCTGGTGAAGAACGCAGTGATGTCAACTTTCTTGCCCTTCAGCCTGCTCCTCCGGCAGCACTATGTACCACGCGCGCGGAAAACCAAGTTTATTCTGCAGCGAGTCCGCGCTGTTGATTTTATACTATCGATAGTATCATCGAATTATTTTACTATCGATAGCGCTATCGATAGTATTTTTCACCATCGATAGTTCGATAGTGACTCAGCTATCGATAGTATCGATAGTACCATCGATAGTTCTGCATCACTAGTTTGCAGGCACTTTGGTGTCGTCTTTGACGAGTACCTTGCTCACAGCCGATGGACTGTCAGCCGGCGTCAGATCAGAGAATGGTGAGAGCTCTATTTCGGCTAGTGCGCAATGAATCACGGCGTCGTGGTGGGAGAGAAAATCCCGTCCTAGGATGACGTCGTGAGAGCATGCTGGAATTATGATCAATTCGATGGCGTACAGAGCATCGTTAATCACGACGCGAGCTGTGCACACCGCTGTAGGGTGAATACTTTGGGCGCTGGCTGTACGGAGGTAGAGCCCGGGAAGTGGCGTCGTCACTTTTCGCAGTAATCGGCTAAGTTTGGCGTCAATAACAGATACGGCGGCTCCAGTGTCGATAAGGGCAGATGCGCGAACACCGTCCACAAACACGTCTAACACGTTTGATGGGCTTCGCTGAGGGCTTTGGCAGTTCGATAGCATCGCAGCACTTGCCTCGTGGACTGCGACGACTAGTTTTCCTGGTCACCTGGGACCGGACGTGGCCGCATCGGTGACAGTGATCGGCGTCGCGGTGACGGCGAACGGCGTGTAGATGGAGCTGGGCGAGACGACGGGGACATAGGCGGCGGTGAAGCGTAATACGGGCGGCTTGACTGGCTGGTGATGGTTGAGGCGACACGAGGCGGCTGCACGCGATTGCAATAGCGGGCAACATGACCGGCGCAACCGCATGCGAAGCAGATCGGGCGGTTGTCAGAAGTGCGCCATCGGTTCGCCGGGGTAGGTCCCATCCATGACGCAGGACGCGGTGGACGAGGCGTCTGCTGATACGGTTGCATGATGGGCTGCATTGGTGGCCTAGGTGTGACGTCGGCAAACGCAGCCGGCACACTCGCTTCGAAGGCCTGAGGTCTGGCGACGGCTTCGGCGTAAGTAAGTGGGGATCGCTTGGGGCGACCTGGCTACAACTTGCGCGTAACTCAGCGCCGCAGGCGCCGGAGGGGGCTGGGGGTATTCCGGCATGACCTCCGCGATTTCCTGCTGAATAGCGCGGCGTAAGGGAGGCAGCAGCGTGGTCGATGGCTGTTCAACATGCTGCGGGTGAGGGAAGGCCAGTAGGGAGAACTGGCGGGCAATTTCCTCGCTCACAAATGACTTGATCTCAGCGAGCAAGGCGGACTGATCAGAAATGGCCGACAAGCCAGCGAGATCGGCGGCGCGTGATGCAGGTCGACGGGTCAGCAACCGCTGCCGGCGCAGCTCCTCGTAGCTTTGGCAGAGCGTGATCACCTCGGCCACAGTACGAGGGTTCTTGGCGAGCAGCATAGTGAAGGCATCGTCGTCGATGCCTTTCATAACGTTGCGGATCTTGTCAGACTCAGGCATGGCTGCGTCGGCTTTCTTGCACAAGTCCAGGACGTCTTCTATGTAGCTCGTAAAAGACTCATCGGTCTGCTGAGCTCGTTCACGTAAACGTTGTTCGGCTTGCAGTTTACGAAGGACAGGGCGGCCAAACACGTCGATGATGGCGGTCTTGAAAGCAGACCACGTGGGGAAATCGGTGGCGTGGTTGTTGTACCAGAGGCCCGCCACACCCGCGAGGTAGAAAACCAGGTTGCTGAGCTTGCCTGCCTCGTCCCATTTATTGGGTACGCTCACATGCTCGTGCATCGCAAGCCAGTCCTCAACGTCGGTCCCATCCGCGCCGGTGAAGATAGGAGGGTGGCGGATGCGGGGGACACCGGGGCAGGAGGTCGTTGTTGGAGGAGGCGTTTGCTGAGCAGCGTCTTGAGGCATGGTAGTTGGTAGGGTACGAGATCTAAGCTCCAGGGGCATCGAATGGAGCACAGCATTCTCCACCAATTTGTTGAGGTGTTTATTAGACGGCAGTCGGCGACGATGCTCAATGGCGACAGTCAAGGAAGAACACGGGCTCAGAGCGCGAAGCGGGAAGAGCCAAAGAGGACGACCCACTAAAAGGCTATACAGAGCACAACCCATTACTCGTCTCAAAGGCTTCGCTACAATATATATATATATATATATATATATATATAATATATATATATATATATATATATATATATATATATATATTGCAGTGACGAAGAGTGGCACAGAAGCTCGGTAACGAAGGCGAGGCAGAGGAAGACGAGGATGGATGGATGGATGCTATGAGCGTCCCCTTTATAACGGGGCGGTTACATGTCTGCCACCAGGCTCGAAGAAAAACAAAGAAAGAAAAAAAACTTCCTTGTTTCATGTTGGCCTAATACCTTATCTACATTCATTAAATCCATGTTATTATACCGAAAAACATAAATTCACGGTCCATCTCTCTGCCTCTTAAGGCAGAACGACCTTATTTTTCCCCATTATATATTTTTGTGCTTTATATCTACTTTTCTGCCACCAATACTCTAACCGTCTCTTACTTATTTCTATCGCGGACGTGTTCAGCTTTCCATTGTCGTCCCTAAAACCTAAGGCTTCATGTAGACTCGTGCCCACACGTATACTTGGGTGAATACCCGCAGCAAGGGTGCTGTCTCTGTGTCGTTCCTTTACAATGGCGCAGCCGCGAACTGCCGACCAAGACATCCCTGCGTCCACTACACTCCGAAGTGGACGAGTACTCACGGACTTGCCACCGACTACGGACGGCGTCCAGGCCTCCACGGCGGCTCCGCGTCATGACTGCGGAGAAGCAATTTCCCAAGCCTTCTCGATGTTCGCTCAAGAGCTCAGGACGTCCGGCTTTGGGTGCGCCCCACTTGGATCGTCCACGGAGAACGAAATTCCACGTTTTCATGGGTTTAAGGATGACGCCGCGAGCTGGATAAGCGTCGTAAACTCGGTTGCTCTTAAACACTCTTGGAGTGACACAATCAAGAAATCCGTCACCGAAGGACGTCTGCGAGGATCCACACAAACATGGCATCGATTCGAAGGTTGGGCTTACACTACATGGCCGACATGGAGCGCGGCCCTGACGTCCGCGTTCGAGCCGCTTCCGAGCGTTTATGACAATCGTTTCATGACCATGCGGTCACGCCGGCAAGGTGCAACTGAAGACGTCGCAACTTACATCTACGACAAGCTGTCCCTTTTACAAGCTTGCGGCATACTCTGGACCTCCTCAGCAGCCAGGCAGTACGTCATCGACGGGATCCTTGACTCGACGCACGCGGCCGTCTTGTCCGCGAACACCCAACCAGCCGACATCTCCACTTTTGTACGCCAGGCAGTGGAGTTGCAGGACACTTCTCATCGACGTGCGTTTACAGTTTCCCCAAAGGAGCCGGGTCCACCGAGACGTGGATGCTACACGTGTGGGCGCTTCGACATGGGTATAAAAACTGCCCACAAAGCCAGCCTCAAAGCCATACAATATCAAGCACGCCCCCTTCCAACCCTCATGGTTCGCGTCGATGGCATCGGAGAACTGACGGCTCTCGTTGATACCGGAGCACAGCGTACGGGCATTGCTTCGACGCCACGCCACAGGAGATCTCCAGCCTTGGACTGAGCCACCGCTGCGGCCCTCGATGGCGACGTACTACGTCGG
>NC_051177.1:195755720-195795192 GCF_013339695.2 Rhipicephalus sanguineus
GGTGCAAAACCTACACACAATAGTGGTTCACACAGACATAATAAAGGCTAACAACGAAACAACAAAGCACATCCTCCGGCAGCCAGGGGCATGCCGTGAGCGGTTATTGACCGCATGTTTTACAAACGTAACCCATCCTTAAATACTCAGATAAACAGATGCGAGTACTAGGCCCGAACGACACCCAGCGCGTGCGTACGCCGTCTACGTCGAGATCAGACATGTCATATGCTAGAATTAGCGCACATAACTCCCACAATCACGTACACTCACTCGATTCTGTTATAGCGCCCAACGTCACGCAGTGTATGCAAACCACGAAAAACGCAAACAGAAACGAAGGAAAAAAGTGCACGGCTTTGCGGGCCGCCGTCGAAAGTCTCTAGCTTTTTCGCCTTACCGGCGAGGCGTGTCCGACTTGAATGACTACCGCGTACGTCCTGGAAGCCACCGTACTACATCTGCACCTCAAACTACCGTCTTTAGAGCCAACAAAAACCATTATATATAGTGCGTCTGAGCGTTATGTACACAGGTTTTTTTTTTTTTTTCACTTCCCACGCGCGGAAGCACGCTGCACACTCAAGGTCGATGGAACTGTTATTATGAAGTAGACTAAAGTGCCTCTCAAAACGACATCTTGCACCTTCAGTAGTGCAGACACAACGTGCGATCGCAAGAAATGACCCTCGATATTGTTTGCATCGCTCACTTTATGGGAGCTTGTACAGCAACGCGCATAACGTGGTAACTCGTTAACTGACAGCTTTAGAGTTGGGCATACGCACAGCCCCGCGGACGCAGGCTGCTGTTGGAAATGGCTGGCGGATAACTTCAGCAAGGCTGCTGCGGACGCCCAGCTACAACTCTAGAATTAGTACCTACGAAAGCAGTAATCACTCACCGTTACTGGCACCCGTTGTCGTGTCTGCAGCTCCATGAATATTCCGCCCTCCAAGCGTCACTTCGTGCACGGAGCCGGCGTCAACACCATCACACCACCGAAGACGCGCATCCACACAACCACCAACGCACTGAGGGACTGAGGTGCTGAGGTCTGAGACTGACTGAGACGACTGAGAGAGAAGAGCGGCGCGCCACCCCGGCGCCAACCCCCTCTGCGTGGCCGAGCAAGGCGCCACAACGGCGCCAAAGGGCAAGCGCGCGATATGTATGGCGTATACGGCGGCTCTTCCGTATACCGAAGCCAATCGAAACGCGCTGCAGGAGGGTCCAGTGACTCCTTCCCAAATGCGAACTCTTTTTCTCTGCCTGTACCTTCCAAAAGGGGTCAGGTGGACACCCGAAGAGAGTCACGGTTCCATGACCCTCTTCTGACTCTCTTTTTTCTTAGAGTGTGGTGTAGATAGGTGGGGCGGAGCGGGGGCGGTGCCGCCGTCTGTGAGAGGTGAAAAGAAGTAATGCATCACGATCGACACTTACTAGCGCTTACTCCGAGATTGCGCGCGATATCGGAGGTCATGGTTAAAGCTTCTCAATACCAGCAAGGGACACTGGCCACGCTGGCGTTGCCGAGGCACCCTAGACGGAGTTACGTTCTTTGCCTTTCGCTTCGTGTGAGCGTGCGCCGGCTCATCGGAGTAGTGCAGCTTCCACATGCACCAACGGGATTTCTCCGCCGCCGACTAGTTCGACTGCGAGAGCACCGACTAGCAAAACTGCTGCAATGCGTGTCGCAGAAAGGACATGATTTCGACGGACGAATGTCGTGCCTTGGTGGAGCGAGACAGAGGCCAGCGGGACGCACGCGTTTGCGGCTCAAGCTAAGAACCTCTACGAACTAGGCGTCAACATGGGTGCATTCACGCCAATCGGTGCTATAGCTGCCAAGCACGAATATACATTGTACAAGCTCTGATATATCACTACAGAAGAAGAACTACTTCTGTGTAGACACGTTTCACTTTCGTGTTTTACCGATTCCTATGACGGAGGGATCAGCCATGTTCTTTTTTTTGTATTTTCAGAGGCTGGTTAGGGGCCCTTTAACACAAGGAATACCTTGCCCCGGCAATGCTACGACCGCTGATAGGGCGTAGCATTGTCGCTTGTAGTGTCATTCCACGCCAAACTGTCCCAGTCGGGGCGCTCGACAAAAATCAATTTCTCTAAAAAAATCTGAGAAAATTACACACATATAGACATTAGTTCTACAGTATTTTCCCAAAAATAATTTGAGCAGCAAACAACTTTTGGGCACGTGAGCGCCATTTGAACTTCACGAAATGTTGCAAAACCAGGTACGAAAAAAAATTCGCTATAAATCGACCGTTCCAGGCATTTTCTCAAGACTTGCTTTTTTGCTTTTTTCGAGCATCGTGATTTCATTATAGGGCAGTTCCTTATAGGAGTTTCATATTTTTTTTTTACTCCTTAGCGCGTAGGTAAAGTTGAGTAAATTGTCGTGTTTTCGGGAATTTTTTTACAAAAGACAATTATCGATTGAATGCAGAAATTATTTTGTAAAACTCTCAATAAAACGTACTATCTGCTACATTTTTTGTTTTGCCTGTGTACGGCCCATAGGCTCTAAAATTAAATCCTGAACGTGGCAAAAACGCTACATTCGCCTATGTTGAGACATCTGTAGCACCCTAGGGTGGTCCAAGAAAAAATAAGCGGAAAAACGCATACGATGGAGAATCAAAGACTTTGCGCAAAGAAAGAACTAACAAAAGAAACTGGAAATTATGGGCTAAGAATACACTATACCTCTTTTTTCATGCAGCAAATTCAGTTGGTTTGTATTGTCCCCACAGCAAAACAATGCAATGGCGGGACTCAACTTAAAAAATTTTTTTTTTCTCAACTAAAACAAAAACTACTTCGATTAAACTTTCTCTGCGCAAAGTCTTTATGATTCTCCATCGTATGCGCTTTTCCGCTTATTTTTTCTTGGAACACCCTAGGGTGCTACAGACGTCTCAACGTAGGCCAATGTAGCGTTTTTGCCAAGTTCAGGATTTAATTTTTAGAGCCTATGGACCGTACACAGGCAAAACAAAAAACGTAGCAGATAGTACGTTTTTATGGGGAGTTTTATAAAAATAATTTCTGCATTCGATCGATAATTGTCTTTTGTAAAAAAATTCCCAAAAACACGACAATTTACTCAACTTTACCTACGCGCTAAGGAGTAAAAAATATAAAGCTCCTATAAGGAACGGCCCTGTAATGAAATCACGATGCTCGAAAAACGCAAGAAAGCAAGTGTTTAGAGAATCCAGGGAACGGTCGATTTATAGCGAATTTTTTTTCGTACCTGGTTTTCCAACGTTTCGTGAAGTTCAAATGACGCTCACGTGCCCCAATTTTTTTGCCGCTCAAGTTATTTTGGGAAAATACTGTATTACTAATGTCTATATGTGTGTAATTTTCTCAGATTTTTTGAGAGAAATTGATTTTTGTCGAGCACCCCGACTGGGACAGTTGGCGTGGAATGACCCAGCACTGATAGGTCGTAGCTAAATCTCTGACGTTGTGGCTACATTACCCTCCACGTTGGTCTAATGATTGCGGTGCTCGCTTGCTGACCCGAAGGTCGCGGGATCGAATCTCGGCCGCGGCAACCGCATTTAAGGATTTCGCTTTAGAAAGTGCTGCTCTAAGCAGCGACGTCGACGTGCGAATGTCGTGCAAGTGAACACTTTGGTACAGCAAGACACGCCTGCGGGAAACAGAACGCGTTTCGCGACACAAGCTGCGAACTCTGGCTCTCGCATTCCACAAGCTGAGCGCGTTGAAAGTCGTCTAACTTCCAAACACTCCACCGAGTCTGGCAGAAATTGTTGCACCTTAACCGAGGCAATTCGTCGGCAGGGACGCCGCTCGCCAAGCAAACCACCACCGACCCACGAATCGATCGCTTTTCTCTGCAGCGGACAGCGAGTCAAGTGTTATGTGAATGAATTGCTTTAGCTACGTCGAGGGGTTGCTCTTCCTCTTCGCTACCTGCGTGCACTTTCGTGAACATGAGTTCTTAAGCAAATTACACAAGAGAAAACTGCTCAGTGTCATTGAAAAATCGCGCCTTTGTCGCTCAAAGTATACTTTACCCATACTCCAAAAGTGAGCAGCATAAGTGAACATTAGCGGCTGGTGTGCAAAGAAAACGAAACAACAGCGGTGGGCAGATGGCGCAGCGCACGGCTGCGTAGGGCCTATAACTACTTAAAGTTTCGCAACTGATATACTCCCTTTGCATAAAAATTAGTGCGAACACAGGTTATTCTGTTCGTTTTTGGGAACCATTTAAATATATTTGAAGCACTCAAAGCAAGGATTCGCGTTTATTGGAGGTTGTTCCTGCCATATTTGCAACTGAGGTTCCCGTTTGTGGACGCCCATTTTTACCCTTAGAAAACGAAAATATTTGCCAGATTGCTTCTTAACGCGACAGCGTTAAAGAGCTAATTTCGCAGAAATTCAGCGTCGGCGGCGGCGTCGTTGGTTGTGAGCGGAAAGTCGGCGTTGTCCTTGAGCGGAAAACACCGGTACCGCGGTGTTTCGGCACCGGGAATCGGTATAACTCGAAAGTGAACTGTTTCTTCCCAGAAGTATAGCTGGTTGTTTATTGTACATTGATGGTATGAGAGCTTGCACAATGTCTGTTGGTGTTTGGCAATTATAGCACCCACTTGACGACTAGTGGCGCATCTACATACCGAAGACTAACGCAAAAGATAATGATTTAAGTCTTGTGGCAGCTGAAGTAGTTAACACACTTGGACATAGCATATGCTGAATTCCGCGTAAAGGTGGCATCAACAAGCAGATAACACTGGTCCTCGATATGCACTCATTCAAGCGTCGTCATTCGAGGAGGAAAACGCCAAGGTGTGCGCTCCCCAGTAAATAGGGTAACTTACGCCTGTGCTCATGCGTATACCATACAGCGCTTCAGGAACGCGCGAGGAAGAGCTCGTAGCTTGAGCCGTGAACGCGAAAAGACTTTTCGCTGGCGTGTCTCTCGCTGCACCGAAAGCTGAAACTACCGAAGCTCTTCCTATCGGCGCTCGTTAGTGTCATGATACAGTGCTTCACTGATCCGAGACGGCGACACCACCCCCCGCCAACAGAGGTCACTGTGAAAGGGAGAAGGTGTGCGAGATATAAGACGCGTTTGTGAAGCCTCATGGATGATCTTCGGTAGCGCACTGGGTAGAGCGCCCGACACCTGTCGTCGAGTACCGGGAGGTCGTGGGCTCGACTCCCAAGCCATCAAAATGAGCGAAACTTCTGGTTCTTCTTTGTCATCTGTCCGTGTGCCTTTTACCCACGTCACATCCGTGACCGAAATGATGTCAGTGAAGTCTTGGTGTACTCCGGTATACAACACTTTCTTGTTAAAATAAGTTAATGTACCAAGTGTTGTATTTCACTAAATGATATCTCCGTCGTGTATACTGTCGGGCATGAGGGTCTGATTCACGCGATGTATTGGAAAATGCAATTTTAATTTCCGGAATGTTTTCGAATTACTTCTTAACGCTTGACCACGCCTGCAGGAGCATCGTGATCCAGGGATCGTCTTCAGTTGCCAGGTGGATCCCGCAACCCTCGCGCCAGCCGAACACAGGCGACGGCGAGTCCTTCACGCAGCGGCAAGGTGCCGAACTCAGCACCGAAGACGCAGACATCGCGCGATGTCACTCCGCCTTCTGGGCTTGAATCAGCGTCGGCAGCTGTGGTACAGCCGGCACGTTTGGAAAAAGAGAGTTCGGCTGCAGTCGTTCCTTCGGCCCGTACTTACAGCGATGCCCCAGGCACGCCCCACGAAAGACTCAAAAGCAGTTCTGGACAAGCGGACAGCGCTCTCGGTTCGCAAACCAGGCCTGCTCCGACATTCGCTTGGTCAAGGTGTTGGGCGCCCAGAACAACGGTGAGCGTAGCAGCCTGTTTGTGCGACTTGAATGCAGAGGGATTGCAATAGATGAAAAATAACCGCACATAGGTTAACGAGACGCGCCACTGCTCCACACTCAGGTAAGGAGGAACATATATACGCGTATCATCGGCAAAGGAATGCACAGTCGCGCTGTAGATTCCTTACGGTTAATATGGGAGCCGTTAAATTGCTTTAGAGAATATTAGTAACTGAAATAGTGTTCACTTCAGTAAGTATTGCTATGTCGGCGCCGCTTTGCAATGTTGGCGCCACCTTGAGCAGGGACAATAGGTTGCTACTCATATTGGGTGCGACTGTACGTACATACACTGCTTGAATGTCTCATAACTATACAATTTCTAGATTTTTACGTATCAAAACCACGAAATGTTGATGAGGAACGCCGCACTGCGCAACAGCGGATTAATTTCGGCCACCTAAGGTTTGCGTCTTGACTCTTGAATTGGGCACGTTGGTACATGCTGGAATTACACGATGAAACAGCGCAGGAGACAGACACGACGCTGACTAACAACCATTTTTAGGGGCGAAGCTCCTTATAGACCAGATTTTTCTTAGCCTCGTAGCGCGAGTGTCAGCCGCGCCGCTACTCTCGACACCAGGCGCCGCCTGGTGGTGCAGACGACGGCGGGGGCTGCTGATGGCGGGAGGTGATAGCCGCGCTTGCGTTGCGTGTTCGCTTGTGTCAGTGCTTTCAGAGCTGTTAGAAAGTTGCGGTCTCAGTTGCTTGCTTGCCGCATACTAGGAATGGCAGTGCAATGTATAAAAATTCATCCGGGTGGCACTGCGCCGTCGTTGGGTGCCCGAACAACGAGAGAAAAAGGAAGCGGCTGATGCAACAGACCTGCGACGTTCACGGGAACACGAGCGGCTTGTGCTTGTGCAGCGTGTATTCCAGACGTTTTCAAGGCCCTTGATTTCTATAAGTAATAAGTGAGCTGGTGCTTTTGCTCAGGAGGCCATATTTTCTACCTATTCAAACGGCTGCACTGCAAGTGTATGGGTTAAAACAGGACCATTTGCTGGATGAAAAAAATAATAATAAACTGAATTACTAGAACGACAACGACAAATCTTGAGAGAAAGACAGTATTCATGCACCTCACCAGATATTTTCTCAAACTGCGAAGCCAATTAACAAATGTTTCTTAATTTTGCCTGAAGACTTACAGGCGCCACCGCAGCTGCCGAGTAGAAGCAAGCTTCAGTTATTAACATGCACAGAAATTTGAACACGCGGTTGTTTAATCTTGCTTCTGAAATCCAAAATGCGGCCGCCTTGGTTGTAAATTTGTTCAAAAGGCGCAGGTAAACCTCGATGTAACGAACTGTTTCACTTTTTACAACTTCACGCCTATAGAACATATGTATTTTGAACTTCACAGCCGCGAGGCATGTCGACCTGTGGTTTCATAACAACGAAGTTTTACTGTGACAGCAAAGGAAGGTCGAGGCGATAAATCCTGATCCGGCTCAACTGTGATCGAAAGTGCCCGTGTGACAGGGATCTTGTCATTGCAGGGGCAATCCTTCCATTGCAGTTCAGTATATCCTGAACGAGGCACGTCGCGAGAGAAAGTGCACGCGTGTGCGCCGCTTGGTCAGGATCGAACTCAATCAGTATCGGACTCAAACGTAATCTTCGTCTTTTTTTTATAGTGATTCAAAGCACCTGTGCTACGGGGTGTTCTTGCATACTGCTCTTTAAGAATACAGACGTTGGGGGCCGGCATGCGCGCTGCGTCTAGCTTTGCTACAAGAGCCTTCGGACACTACGCCAGGCCATCCTTTCGCAGTAATTAAAGAAGCCGCAAGTAATCGCCGCTACAGCGTTCTGCGTTGAAAACTTAAATAATCTCCTAATTAAATTCATCCCGTTGCATTTAAAACAGCCATCGTGCAGCACAAAGTCGGACGGTAGCGCGGCACGAAAATATCTGTCGCTGGTGCCTTTCAGAAAAAAAAAAGATACAGCTTACTAGGCTTCATCTGGCCGTTATCATACGCAAATTCGTAAGTTTAAAACGTTTCTTGATATGATACAGTTATAAAAAAAAAAAGAGAGTAGACAACTGCACGGCGTTGCAACTATTCAAACTTTCGTGACGATGTTGCTGAACGTTCTCGCGATGTTTGGCAAGCTCCCTGGCACAATTCCACTGTTTGAAAATGTAGTCGCATGAAAGAAGATGCACGTTCCGACATTCAGAGAAGACTGAGCGGCTGCAGCGCTCGCGAATCTGCCATCGCCCGCTACTGAGAGCCACAAACGTGGTGCACCGCGCTGTACGCCAGCGCGTTTCAGCAGCCCCCAAGCAAATGCTCGCACCGCGGCGCCTCGGTCGGCCAAACATGGCGGCCCCCTACGAGCGCTGGAAATTCTGGTCTATAGCATCACTTGGTCGGTCGTCGCTCCGTCCGGCGTTCCCCCGCCGTCGCGTCTCCCGTATCATTCAATAGATGGCGCTGTCCCATAGAGATGCATGCAAACTGCAGTTGGGTGACGATATACCAGATGGCGCTGTCTCATAGAGATGTGTGCAATATGGCGATTGGGTGAATGCACGCTAGATGGCGTTATAAGTGCCGCTGCTCTCAGATTGGCTGCTGCGCCCGTTATCTCTCATTCTCCTTGATCGTCACCGTACGTGGAGGAGTGCGCTTTCCCGATCGTGCTGCTTGACGGACCATGGGCGACGAGGAGCGCCGGGTGCGGAAGGCCGCGCGTCTCGTGCTCGTCGGCAGGATCCCGAGGTGCGAGCTCGGGAGGCTGCCGCCTGGCGCCGCGCGCGCTTGGCGGCGGCTTCGCGGGCGCGCACCGCCTCGAGATCCGCCTGGCGCCGCGCTCGCTTGGCGGCAGCCTCTCGATCCCGAGAGGCTCGCTTGCTTGGCGCTCGCTCGGCGGCAGCCAGGCGGATCCCGAGACGGTGCGCGCCAAGGACGCCGCTGCGAAACGGGCTCAACGAGAAGCGGATCCCGAGACCATGATTGCTTCAGGAGCTTCGCCCAAGCTCTTCAACATTCACCCGTGGATATGCTGTAATTTTTTTATTGCGTCTGTGCATCAATATAAACCGGAAAAACACAAGTATACAAATCATGGGATAACATATCTCTGTAGGAAATGCTTAGCCACATGTTCGATATGTACGTGATATCATTTCTGCAGAGCGTTAGCGAAGGCACGCTGACACAGTGAATTTCGACAATTTTGTACGCAAACTGCTTCAAAGATCTCGCGCTGGCGTTATGCGTAAGTACCTGATAGATTGCAGTATTTAAAGAGGGGTTCGCATCCACAATTCTTGCAGTGATTAGCAAGATCACTGCTCACAGATCCTTTGAAAAATAAGCGTCTTCTGGGTCTTTTTCTGATACATCAGCCACTGCGGCCGATGTAGACCCGCCCGCAAGTGAGAGCGATCTTGTATATACAACGTTGCTTGGGCAGTCAACGAATTGTAACGCGTGCGTTTTTTTTTTTTGCAAACTGGTTATTTTTCTTTTTTGCTAAGAAGTACTGTCGACATCCCGTGCATTCCTAAAGTGTAACGCAACCTGGAGAAAGTGGCACGAAAATCCGGAATAAGGATAGGCCAGCGCACGTCACACGCTGTCTGGCCTTTGTAAGAGGACCAAAGGTCACTAAACAAAACCACTTTGCAGAAAGAAGGAACCGAACCTACCACCTTCGGTTGTAGGTTTGGTCCCTTCTTTTGGACAGATAACTGCAAGCGGCAAGCTGTCTTTTCGTCCATTTTAATATGTTTATATTTAAATCTTAATTACTGCACTACAGTTGAGACTACAAATAACATCCCCTGTACTTTACTTGACTTCATTATCTGTTAGTTTAATTAGGTTGTGTCTAAAAACCGAGTCCTTGATCCATTCCCCTTCTTTAGCCCGCTTTTCTTTCTCTCATAAATTGTATATCCACAATTATTAAATATGCGCGCGATAAACTTATCTAATGTCCAACTTCAATTTGACCTCCCAATGATCATAGCCATTTCTCAATGCTAAACTAGAGCTTGTTACGAGTAATTTATTCGCGGGACTTCTCAGGAATAGATCCAGCTTTCCGGCGCGGTTGTTTCAATGTCAGACAACGCGAAGTTTCGTGGAGCCGTGCAAGTATCGTCGCTGCTGGCTTCAATTAAACGATTATCTTCTCCTACGTTATCACTGCATGCTGTGTGCCCATACCCTTTGGTAATAATGCGTCTCGAGGGTACAATAAGTGAAACAAAAACAACAAAAACATTCGAGCAGCTTTTCACAACTAGATCAGCCCCTCTGGTTAGAACATGCGTAAATTTCCATCTTTAAAAATGACGGTCGTAATAGCCCATCCTAGCGACTACCGTCCATTTTCCAACACCATGTCGTTTATTATACACTCCCACTTTGCCGCTTTTCTGTCATGCGTCAATTTCAATCGCCCTAACGTAAAGCTTCCTCTTGTGATGCTGAAGTTGCTCTGCTCATGTATTATTTACATTCTGACCTCCAACTTGTGCGATGTGCAATAGAAAAGTGCTGTGGGTGTTTTTGAGGACTACACGCCTTAATAATATTTATGAACACTGTTAAAACGATCTAACGAAACCCAATTTTACGAAGTTTCCGATCTAAAGAAGAAATTTTCATTCCCTGGTAGGTAACCATACGGTTAGATGTTGTCATCAACTTGAATTAACGAAACTAACTTGGCACCAAACCCGATTTAGCGAAGTTATTCCTGAAATAAATGAATAAAAAAGCAGTTTCTCGCTAGGCCTGCTCCCACAATCACCGCATTCGTTCTCCGCATCTTTGCATACTGACAGCATGTCATAGCTTCACGTGACCATCTACGTGTCCTGCATCGCACGAACACGGAGTCACGAATGTCCGGGCAACATGGCAGGCTTCATGTCCGGGCCACCCTCGCGGACTTTTCACACGCGCAGGCATGGGCTGGCGGCAAAAACAATGCTGCGGTAGCTTTTGGGTGTCTCTACATTATAGTTTTAGATACTGAAGGATAGAAGAATTTCTTTCTTGATTTTACTAGCTTCCCGATTTAACGAAATAACTTGAACGTGATCATCACTTTGTTATACTCGGCGACAACTTATCCTGACAGTGGAGTGAAGGCTACAAAGGCGGGGCTTCCTCACATTCTGCTCCGCAAGTAGTACGGCAGCATGCGGCTGATTTCGGTTTTGCTCGCTCGCATCGTTAACGCGTTTAAAATCTTATATACACGAACAATGTGAATGGTAGAAACATTGCGATCAGGGTGTCGGAACGAAATGTTTTTCGTTTCGGTTTTAGTTTCGTTACACCGCAAAAAGTTCCGTTCCGTTTCTGTTCCGGATCGAAAAAAGAAAATGTTCCGTAACGGTTCGTAACGGTTTTTTTGTATGCAAATATTTCAAGTAAAGGCAATCATAAAAAAACATTGGGATTTGCGATGTAGTTACTTGCCCTCCTCTTAAGAAAGTGGGACAAAGCTAAAACACGTTCTTCAGCGGAGCGGAAGTAACTGTATCACGAATTCCTACCAACTAGCACAAACCAGTACTACTTTCAAAGTCATAGTATTTATTTTCTTAAAAGACAAATGGGAATTTTTTAGTGGACTCAATGCTTTGTGTCAAGGGAGTGAGCACGATCTCAGAAGCAGCACGCCATTGAGTGTACTCTCTGATGTGCGAGACCATTGTTCTGATATAAAGATAGCCAGGCCTGCGCGAAACACGCAGCACAGTCACAGCGAAAGCTGCAAGAGCGGACTTTGTAGACCCCATTGTAGAGTCTCTTGGGGCAGCTAATACAAGTACACATGCAAGCTACCCACTACGCGATAAATCATCGTAATTTTTCTGAAGTATCGAAGTTCCCACTATGCCATTTTTCGTCATTCTTCGGAGAATCGTGGTACCAGCTACACATCTGTAAGGCATTATGTGCACTTTGTGCTGTGGCTGATGGTGATGAAGTATTATGGCTGGGCACTTTGCAGTGGGTGGGAAGCAGTATTGCGGAATGGGCGCCTCCATTCCATTCCAATTCCATTCCGGGGAATTAGAACTTGCCGCAATTCCACTCCTTTCAATTCGTCATAAGGAAAAAACTTAGCACTTTCGGTCTTTGGGAATGGCCGGGCAGCTCATTCCCATTCCTGAAATTCTTCAGCGTAGGAAAGACATCTTGATAGTTTTATCGAGTTAAGATTGAACGCCCCATAAAGCTGATGTCATCAGATGCACTAAGAACTGCAAAAGTACGCAAAACACGGTACCAAGGTCGAGGTATAGCAGCTTGGTGACATATGTCGTGCAGTACAACCACCCTACTAATTCCCATAGGAGCAGTTCTCCCGCTACCTATAGTATTTTCATGGTCAGCGTCTTTGAAGGAATGGTGGTGTTTTAATATTGTTTAAGCCTAAATGTGTTAATGCTAAAATCACGACATAGCGTATTTTTTGCTGACAAAAGTAGTATTCAAGAAGGCTAAGCAGTTTTGCCAAGCGTCTGGAGCGGTCGGGAATATGGAGAAAAATTAGATTTGGTTAATGGGGAAGAAAACACTCTAGGGTCTACTGGTATTAGTTGGAACAGTGCACCGCTCGGGCACCTTGTGCCTTTGCATCGAATACGGAACGCTGGGCCGCACTGCTCGTCAGCACTCACGCTTGTCAAGCGCGCCTCGCAAGCATGGATGGGGTGAGGAGAACTTTCTGTGTTCGCCTGTGGGCAGGTATGCAATATCTTCCTTGTCGCGAAGGTTATTTACGTGTGTCCGTGTGTCAGGTACTAAACTGCTCGTGAGATAAAGGTCACGCTGTGCATAGAGTATTCGCCCCTTTCATGTGGGGGTATCAATGAGAACCAACGCGCAGAAATAATTTGTTTTCTCCCTTCTGTATCTGCTGGGATAATGCATTCGTTTGTATACTAACTTATGCCTCGGTTTGTAGTAGGCGCGTTGCCTATAAATGTACCGTGCTTGTAATTAGCCAAGCCATTTTAAGAATACTGCTTTATTGTTAATTCCGAGGCTCTGACTTACTAAGGTTTGAAGTTTGAAAAACAGGACGTAGAAGAAAACGTGCTCTATTTTCGGAAAAATACGAAATTCTATTCCCATTCCATTCTGTGCAAAAGGCGCTTAATTCCATTCTCATTCCATTCCTCCAAGCGTTGTCCCCATTCCATTCCGGGGTCGCGAAAATGTGGAATGATTCCGGAGTCATTCCAATTCTGGTGGGGCAACTCCGCAACACTGGTGGGAAGCATTAAAGCACACACTTTTTGCGCTATTACCATTGTCTGATGACTGGGCGTTATTTTCCTCTTCTGCCACGCTATATTACATATATTAACGCGATTCCTTGCTTGACATGACGTCTGTATAGAGTGTTTTTGTGAAGGAGTTGTGAAGGAGGTCTTTCACCAGCGTGGCACTCTGGTGGAAGACCCGACCGCCACGCAGAGGGCGCGGGTTAAAATCCCATCCGATCCTAGAAATTTGTTTCTCATTTAACTTTTTCTTATATCACGCGATAGCGGTCACGGACACCGGCGGCGGAGGACAACTATGGTGCCAAAGTCAGCTATTGTGATCTCATAACAGCTTTCGCTGTAACAAACTTTAGCGCTGACAATGCCCTCTCCACTTTGGCCTGCGTGACAGGCGCGCGAAAGTCCGCTGACGTTGA
This sequence comes from Rhipicephalus sanguineus, assembly GCF_013339695.2. Taxonomy (NCBI): domain Eukaryota; kingdom Metazoa; phylum Arthropoda; class Arachnida; order Ixodida; family Ixodidae; genus Rhipicephalus; species Rhipicephalus sanguineus. The sequence continues at coordinate 195,769,364 of NC_051177.1, forward strand.
TATAAACATCTCTGGTTGCCACTGTTTTCGTTTTTCGCACAATTTCAACATATCTTTGCTTTAGAATTCTTGCCTGAGGTACGCGCTAATACTGTACCCTGAGATATGCATAACTGCTCACGTTGCATGAGCTCAGTTGTTCCGGATTGCGAAGTTGTCACTTTTCCTGGCTACGGGCCTGGGTATTACATGACGGTGCGAAATATGATGAATAAAGCATTTTTATAAGCTGTAAAACATTTTCGCAAGTTCTTTTCTGTTTTGAACATGTTACTGATGCTGATGCTGATGCTGAGAGAAAGGTCTTCGAGGAAAAGGATGGCTGTCTAAAGGACGAAGGGGCCGACACCATGTTTCCCGACTTGCCCGCTTTGGAAGTTGCCCACTCTGCATTGCAAGGTGTTAGCACGAGGGACCTTCAGGACCTAGGAAAAGACCTTAATTCGGCGAAGGTGTTCTTCTTGACCCTTTGCATGATGGCCTGCTCTTTAGCCGGTTTCAAGAGTGGCTTCGCTGTCGACTGTAACAGAATTGTGCGGAATTCTCCCACGTTTGCCAGTACGTTCGCTTGTTCTGAAAAAGCAAAAATGAACCCAGCGAAGAAATGTTATTTATTCAGCTAATACGCAGAAGGGGACAAATCGGTAGTTGTATGGACTGACGTATGTAGCATTACGTAAACTGTACGCAATTTGTAATATTGGTTTAAAATGCGATTTTAACATAAGACCTAATGAAGAACTTCTGTCTTCTCGAGAGTTCTTATCTTTTTCTTTTGGTGTCCTAGCCCTGTATGCGTGAGAAATTGTGCGACTTTTGTGCATTGTTTGGACACTTTGGCGTATAGTGAGATTTAACCTTTTCTTATGATGCTTATTTTCACTGGAATATATCTTAACCTTAATATGTAAGGCCCTAGCGCATGTTCAAAGGGAGCTAACATGCATGCTCTCGGTGAAAATGAAGTAACGAACAGCGTCATGTACGTATGCAAATTCTGCGCCTGGAAAATGTTTCTGGAGCTTTCGGAACAGACTATATCAAGTACATTACGATTTATTTATTTATTTATTTACAGTACCTACAGCGCCCGCGTGGGGCATTAGTGTAGGGGGGAGATAACAATTTCGAAATGCAGAAGGGCGACAATCATCCATTAACACTGAGGTGTACATAAAAGAAATACAGATACATAATGAAGCATCCAAGGGTGACACGTAATAAACACTGACGTGTGTGGAGATACAGCAGCAAGGAAAACATATTGTATATAATAAATGCATACGCATTTATTATACTGGTCGTCATGCTGAGATGCGAAAATTCCTATGAACAGTTTTGGAGCCGGAATAGTACGTGAAACTGGTCACTGAGTTTAAATTGCAAAGGTAGACCACGGCCGCTACACACACAAAAAAAGAAAAAAAAACTGCCGAAGCTTGCATTAAACGCTAAGCCGCACACGCCTCGAAACAGCGAAACTGGACGATTCTGAAGACTAATCTGGTTGAACTCCTGTAGCACAAGCATGCCTTGTCCATGTTTCTGGACGGACCTGACCGAGTTGAGCGTAGACCGATTCGAGTTGGAACCACAGCCGATCACACACTCGACATGAATGACCAAAATCCAGAGAGGTACTTGAAATACGTGGCAACTGAGAAGAAACAAGAAGAGAAAGAGAGAACGCCTACTCACAACTAAGTTTATTTTCATGAAGCATTCACCATAAGGCTGCTGGAGGACATGCGCACAACATTTCACTCACCGCACGTGCAGGAATGAATAGACGAGTTTTAAAACGAAGATCGCAATTATGGTATCTGGGAACCAGCAACAACCAAATATCCTAATGTAAAGTTGTAAAAAAAAAACCGGAAACACAAACCTGCCCAAAGGTAGAAAAAAAGACTGGTTGTTGCTGGTTCCGATGTTTTTTCTTTTTTTTTTACCTTTGCGCAGGCTTGTGTTTTCGGCCTTTTTTTGACGTCTTCACATTAGGGCGAGCGCGAACTATCAAGTGTCACAGTTGTTACTTATTTCTGTTTGAACAGCGTGCTCGTTTCGCAAACGCGGCCGCTGCAGCGAGGGAAGTGACTTTTGTACGCTCTGTAACTTCAGTGTGGACATCGCGGTGAAAGCACAAGACATACAATCCCTCTGCTCCCTCCACGAGGCGCACGCAGGCGACCACGCCCCGTAGGGCGAAGTGCACCGAGGCGCGCGCGCGCTTCGCACCATCTCGCTGGTGAGTAAGAAAGCACGCTGAAGTAAATCGTGTGTATAAATAGCTCGCCGTTAGCATGCTGAAAGACGGTACTCTTCATGGCCTAGCCGTCTAACGCCGCGCGCTGCGGAGCGAGAGGTCGGCCGTTCGATTCCGCGCGTCGGAAAGTATTTCTGAATTATTTTTCTTTGTGGCTTTTATATATACAAATATATATACACACACATATACATATACGGTGCATGACGGCGGCGACGGCAAAAATCAGCCGAGACTGTCCATTTAACTGCTATTAGAATAAAATGTGAAGACTGTCTGGCGTAGTTGGTGCGAATGCTAGGTGAAATAAAGTTCATGTTTTCAGTAAATCTAGTATTGTTAGTATTAATGAGGCATGTCTTTGGAATGACGGGTACCAGAACATTATTGTTTAATACCCTAATATGAAAATTGAAAATGGCGAGGTGATATTTTACAAGATCAGTCACAATCCATAACAAGTTTAGCACCAAAATCGACCTTGTGATAGTAGTCTCTAAGCAAAACAACGCAGCAAATGCAAGTGAATGCGGCATACGCAATCGACATTCCATCTTCGATGCAAGTCGAAGATGCAACTTCGACTCCAGCGTGTGTAGGATATGCCGGTGCTTTTTTCCCTCTAAACTTAATACGCCCTTGTCTTACACCTCCTGCCGCCCAACTATGGAAATATACAATTCCGCGCTAAAAATATACATAAAAATCACCATCATCATGTTTGTGCTTGAGAACAAGCTTGCTACTTCTGACTGTTCCAGTCAACTCCGGCGCACACAGTTCTGTGTTTCCGATCAACAGCCACGATTAGGTTATCCTGGGAAGTCACACGTCTGCTTAGTCTTGAAGTCATAACAGAGATAGTTGCTTCACAGACAGCCCCAGCGACTCCTATACGCTGCATGTTTTGGGCTGCCGCCTAAAGTTTATAGACGTTTTTTTTTGGTGTTTTTACTTAGTTTTGTCGAAGTCTTCGTCATTTTTTTCTCTTCTAACTTCTTTTCCTCTTTCTTTCCTCCTACCTTCATTTTCTCCATCTCTCCTCTCATCCCAAAAGAGTAAGCATAAGTAGCGCCCCTCTATGTGGCAGTTGTCAGCATGTGCTCTGACTATTTCCTCTGCATCGTTGTGTATTTGTGTATGCATATCAGACAAATAAATAATAGGTAAAGGTATATGCTCATCTATCTCTAGTGCCAAGCAGAAGCTCCGAAAGAAAGGAGAGACTCCATAAAGCGACAAAGCACATGATTCCGGGCTATGAAAATCTACGGGCTAACAAAAAAGAAACCGCAAGGCGGGATGACAAAGTGCGACGAAGAGGCTTGCACGAGTACTGACAAAAGTGGGCTCGCCGGGTAATGCTTATTCCGCAGTTGGCGCGGTTTCGTGACAGCTGCCTCTAGCGGTCGGTTCTTTATCTGCTTTGTCTCGTAGTTTTGCTGCGCCGCTCAGCGAAAGAAAGGGCCTCGTAGAAGGCGTGCATACAAGGTAAAGTTCCTAGTTCCCGAAGAGCGGAACGTGACATCTCCGCGAGATTTGTTGAACGCGTCCTAATTTTTCTGTTCTCAGTCGAGACGATACTACACCGACGAGCGTGCCTCGCGAGCGAAACAATAAAAAACAAAAGTTCCCGCGAGATTCTGTTCTGACCAGGTGTGTGAGTGGACGGCTTCGCACAGAAACAACTTGCGGTCCTCACACGGCACGGGTTCAAGTTAGCTGATTGGGCGAAATGCACAACACAGATTTTGCCGCGTGTGGCTATACACTCTTAGTTCAGGCGTTGGCATGCACGCATTGTTTGGAAGCTTGTGACAACGGTAGGCCTACTCTATTTCTGGAGAGAAAGTCTCGCACCGTAAATGTGATGTCGAAGCATTGGAGCGACGTGTGCTCCCGTACTGTTTCGAATATTTGTAGCGCTTTCAACTAGCCATATCTTTTATTTACCATAACAAAAGTATTTGAGAAACTCGCCTCTACTGACGAGAAATAATCGGAATTTGATTCGATATATCGCCGCTGCACTTCAAATCGAATATTTCCCGTTTCTAAAAAAAGTGAAATACAAATGTTGCTTAATGTTTTGTCCCAGAAGTCTTACTTGCGTTAGAGCTCAAGTTATCCGCAACTGCATTTCAGTTCCACTGAAAAGTATGTGAATCAGTACCCGAATTTCTCCGCCTATCAGCGTTGTTGTTCTTGGCTCACAAGCGCCTCTCTCGTGACTCTTTGTCCTTTTCTTTCTCTATTTTGCCTCTAGGTGGCGCTTCTTGTGCGGACAGTTTTAATTGAAGTAAAGACACTAGGCCAACGTTAAGGAAAAAAAAGAGTAAAGTTTTTTTTTTTTTGTCGAGCCTGGTGGCACACTTGTCACCGCCCCGTTATAAAGGGGACGCTCATAGCATCCATCCATCCATCCACTCACAACCCAACAGAAAAGGGTGGGAGACAGCTCTGTCCAGCTCGGACCCGAAGATTCAAGAGGCCCTCTTGAAACGTGCGAGGACAGCGGCCCACGCCGATAGGATCCCGGACTAAGGATCCCACTCGCCGATCTTCTCTCTGAAAGACCAAATAAATGTTTTATTTTCTCTCTCTCTCTCTCCACGACTATGGTAGCCACCATACAACGTTGGCGATTTGACGAATGGGGCATTCACGCTGGCGCGCAAAAATTTTATGAGCTTCGTGACGCACGGGTCAGCGCCACATTATTAAGCAGATACTCATAGCATCCATCCATCCATCCATCCATCCATCCATCCATCCATCCATCCATCCATCCATCCATCCATCCATCCATCCATCCATCCATCCATCCATCCATCCATCCATCCATCCATCCATCCATCCATCCATCCATCCATCCATCCATCCGTCCATCCATCCAGGTCCATTACGATTTCATGTGTTCTCTTAACTTTCTATAAATGATGCCCCACGTTGACGTCCCTAAATGTCGTCAATTGACATCGTCAATCGGTCAAAGGTTGGTCGATCCCGGAGGCAGTCGGGTGCGAAAAGCTTCAGTGGAGTCTTGCGCCTTTCGTACGTGTTTCGCCGCGTCAGACGAGTCTAGGCACTGCATTGCCGCGGTGGGGCGCGGTAAGTTTGGGTAGACTGAGCGTTGTGAAAACGTCCGATGAGCAGCACACTTACGAAGAATGCGGACGAGAGCAGAGCCGGCAGTGCGCCCGTCAGCTCCGCTGGCCACCCGCCTTCACATAGTAGAAGGGCTCCAACTCATATAGCGCTAGTTACCAGCGACATAAGGTCATAGCGTAGAGGTTGACCTCTTGTGACCCTAAAATAGTGCCATAAAAAGTGTAACAAAAGGACTGACCGCGGACGTTAGTTTACGGCAGACGTTGTCGAGGGACTCCTCCGTATGTGTGTGTGTTTAACAAGTCAGACACTCGACGCCTTACCGAGCGAACAAAAAGGACACTGGTGAACATGCTGTCAGTGCACGCTGCGTCCAACTATGAGAACTGGGACCATGTCTTGCCGCTCATAACGTGCGCCTTTGATACTGCCGAACCTGGAACCACCGGCCACAGCCCTTTCTTTCTTCTTTACGTTCGGCCCCCTCGTTATACTTTGGATACCATCTTTTCTTTCTCTGATAATGATGAATCTTCCTTAGCCGAAACTTTGTCTCGTTAATGAAGCCCGCCGTCTTGCCCACCTACGTACGATAGCATCACAAGACAGATCGAAAGTCCGTTACGACAGCAAGCACCGGCACGTCACCTATGACCTGGGAGACCTTGTGCTAGTACGGAAGCCTCTGTGCAAGCGTGGCTTGTGCAATAAACTCCTCGCCCACTACAACGGCCCATTCGTTGTCCTTGACCGCCTCAGTGCAGTGGGCTAAAGAATAGCATGCCTGACAACCAGGGGGAGGCGGCTCTACCAAGATATAGGTCACGCATGTGGCTCGCCTGAAACCTTTTAGTCGGCGGGACGCTGCATAAAACGCGCGGTGCGCTTCGTCTGCGAGGGGGGAAATATTACGCCGATTATGTGCCGGACTAAGAAGAAGGAAAAGAAGCGCGGAGGGTGGAATATCAAATTATCTTCTAAATTTTAACCTGCAAATTCTTGGCCAATCCCCCATAGCGGGTATATGGCATAGTGTTGAAGGAACAAACAAAAGATCTCTCGGCAGCTTGGTCCTGAGTGGCTTCACCGTCCAAGCCTTCTATAAATAAACCCCAAACCCCTACTGTGAACGTAACATTGCCATAAACAAAAAAATCTTGCAAAAAAGTGGTAATGTTTTTGTTTTATTGTTGCAAATTATATAGGATAATGAGGATTAAGTTGAGTGAAGAAAATGGTGAGTAACCCCATGGATCATTATCGACACCTGTACTTCAAGGGGCCCTGCAACACATTTTGAGCATGGTCAGAAAACGCTGCCGATCGGTAGCCGAGGCTCCCGAGAACATGCGAGCCAAACGTTACAGCGCGACACGCGGCCTAGAACTTAGAATTAATTCTCAATGTCAGCTACAAATCGCTCCCTCTTCTCTCTACAAACGATGTCATATACCCAAATATCTGCGCAATATACCCATGTCCACGGCGGTTGGGTGATTTGAGACCCGTGAGCTGCTTATATACCGTGGCCGCCGCGGGATGTCGCCACGTGCCGGCGCTCGCGCTCGCGATCGCACCGATAATAAGCCGCGCGTTCGACGAAAAAAAAATGTCGCCCGCATCTTCCCACGGGGGGAACTCGAGTAAATGAGTCGCAGAGGGGTTGGGGTGTCGCGTGAATGTTGCGTAATTGGGTTTTGCAGAAGCATCGCGCTGCCCGAGTGATGGATCCGCTGCTCGACGTTCACGAACGGTTGCTGCTTCTCGAGCACGACGTTCAGGATCCACAGCCCGTCGTTGCCGTTTCGCTGCTGCTTCTCGTTCCCCGAGTGAAGGATCCGCAGCCCATCGTTGCCGTCTCGCAGCAGCTTCTCGTGCACGAAGTTCCGGGTCCGCAGCTCGCTTCAAACGCTTGCGTTCGTATGCTCGTCTCTTCGCAGCCTTGTCTTCTGCGTTGCTTGCTGTTGTTGACGCCGACGAAGGTGAGGGTGGGGTAACGTTGCCTTCAACGAGTGGTGGGACGCTGATTGAAGGTACTGTTGCTTCCATCGCATCTACTCGAGTCAAGCAAAGCGTCAAGTGGAGAGGCCTGCTGCCGGCATGAGACGAGCCGAGCATGCGAGGAGGAAGAGGAGAGGCTTGCTGCCGGCACGAGACGAGCCGAGCATGCGCAGTGGGGTTGTGGACGGCAGCCGACGCCGCAGGTGCGACTAAGAAATGCTCCGCATTTAAAACAAGCAAATAAATTGCGCAAGGTCATGACACGCGCTGACGAAGGGACGCATCTTCTTTCTCTCTTGTCGTCCCCCTCCCTGCGTAGCTTTCAGCGCGTTCAATGGTACGAAAAGCGAGAGAAAGCGTGCGACAAATACCTGTAACTCCGCTCGTACTTGACGGCTTCTAAAATTTTTTTTACGGGCAATGCCTGACGTAATTGACTGATTTTAAAAATAAAGTTTTTTTTCTCTCTCTCTCTCGGCATATAATTCGTGAATTGTAATTCACTAGTAGTGAGACCCAATAGTATAACTCAAAAAGGGTTGCAGGGCCCTTTAAAATGATCACTTACAGCCTGAAAGCACAGAAAAGTGCCTAACGGTCCACGGTAAGTGAAGTAAGAAAGTGACGTCTGATCGGTACGTAGTACCCGAATGTCGGGCTAGCAAAGACCGTGTAATAACCGCCTGATGAGGGCCTGTTGTCCCCGTTAAGCTGCGATAACAGGCTCTCGGGTGCGGTCCAAAAGGAGCGAACGGAACAATAATGCGCCGTGATCCCGTACATACATGACGCCTCACACAAGCTGAAAAACATAGGGGACAAAGTAAGCGTTAAGGTCGTCTTTTCAGCCCCCAGAAAGCTTTGTGGTTTGTGCGAGAGCAGCTACCTTCATGCTAAGAAGTCAGGCTGCCACAAAAGGCACCGGGAAAGCTACGTAAATTGTCAGCATAATGTTGTGCATAAGCTACCGTTGTCCTGTGGCAAAGCATACGTAGGACAAAGGGGGAGGTGCGCTAACGACAGGCTGCGAGAGCATGCGAACAATGTGAGAACGGGAGACTCAGGCGACAGCCGTTCTCTGTAGGAACTGTGGGTGCAAGCCCCAGTACACGAAATGCAGTGATAGGAAGAAGCCCGGCGCAAACGACCCGGGAGGCCATCGAAGCACCGGAGATTGCAAGGTTAGTGGATGCGTGTGTTAGCACGCCATCAATTCATTTAACAAGGAAAGAAACTGACTTTCATGACAAAACGCGGACGGTGACCCCCGACGGCGATGACATATGTTCAGACCTCATCGTCTCGCAGACTGAAATATGTTATCTAAAATCAATTGTCAACAATCTGTAAACCAAGATGTACACGTGTTTGCAAATCCTTTCTCTTTTCATTTTTTGCTCCTTACAAATGCGCCTGCGTGCGCTGCTCTATTTGTTGTTGTGACGCCTACTGAAATAAATCATATGTTGGAAGTTAGCGCTGTGTTCGTGTCGTTCTTCTGTCCTCTGTCTTGTTTAACATTAATAATAATAATAATTGATGGGGTTTAACGTCCCAAAGCCACAATATCATTACGAGAGTCGCCGTAGTGGATGGCTCCAGAAATTTCGACCACCTGGGGTTCTTTAACGTGCACCTAAATCTAAGTACGCGGGCCACGAGCATTTCCGCCTTGCGCTAAAATAGTGAAATGGATCACCAAGATGCACAAGCCTACGCTCTACATTCCACACAGTGTTGTCACCAGAGTAAGTTAACCCAGCTAGCGCCATTACGTTCCTTAAGCTCAGCTAAGGTCAGCTTAGATTTTTTTTTTACTGTTACTACATTTGCATACAGTGTTTTTTGGAGCTCCCTTCGAATGTACACATTTTCTTGTTTTGCATTCTGTGAAGTTCCTTCTGCTACCTGCGTTGTCGTTAGTTCAATGTTAGTTCAATGTAACCCCCACCAGTGTAACCCCACCTTGTTCTCAACGGTCCTCTAGGGCCTGAAGGATAACGTGATTAAATAATGAAAAATCCAGTGTGCAAAAAGCTACTTACTCTCATTTGATGAAATTCTGTGAGGTCCAGATCTGATTAGAGTTTAACGTGATTTTGATTGGGTAGCCTTTGGTGGTGAGCTACACGACTGCCGAAAAAGGGCAACAGGCGTTACGGGGAGCGAATAGCGTGACGGGATCGTTACGGTGCAGAACACAAGCAGTCGAGAAGTGGTATTCGGAGCTCCACAGGGTTGCGTTTAAGATCGGTTCCTCTTTTTAGCCTTTAACAGTTATCTACCTGATGATCTACCTGTTAACATCAGACTGTTTGCCGATGACTGCGTTATCTATTAGGTAACTAGGCAATGAAGTTCTTATCTACAAATGAAAACGAAATTTTAACACTGTAAGATATTTCTGTTTTATGTTTGCCCTGTTGATGTATGGAAATACGATTGCCTGCCTGTTTGTTTATAAGATATTGTTTTTTTTTTTCGTTTTAACAGCGAAGCTCTTTAAGCTATCGGTAACTTGTGCACCGTCGTGCAAAGCTCCTCAGGTGGGTATGCGCCATAAGAAATGGGCAAGCCCCACTATCGAGTACAGCAGGTGCGAGCGTTAAACCGAAAACTATGCTCGGCGACGTCGAGAACGTGAAACACGTGAAAGAGAGAGATAGAAAAAAAAGAGAATGAGAAAACAGAGAGAAAGAAAGAGAAAAATAGCGAAATCAGTGGAATAAAGACATATAAACATAGAAAGACCGAGAAAGACGTAGAAAGAGAGAGAAACAGATATAAAGAAACAGACACGAAAAAGAGGTATAAACAACACAGAGCATGACAGAAAGAGAAAGAAAGACAGAAATAGAGAGAAACAAAGAAAAAGAGAGAAAGAAATAGATAGAGAAAGAAAGAAATAAAATGTTGCAGTGGCTTAGCTCGGCTATGCCAAGGTAACGTATAGCGTTAGCAAAGGTTCAGCTGATTGTTCTTAGCTTTCCTGATTGTCTAGGATTAGCTTGATTATCATGCTTACTGCTGCTCCAATGACACACACATGGTATACATATTACGTGGCACATGTATACTTATTTTACCAGGCAACTACTTCGGGATCCGATGAGTTAAGCTTCTCCGCTCTTCTGCGCCGTTGAGCAGTATTTGCGCTGTCCTTCTCCATGGCTAAACTACACTGGCAAACGCCAGTCAGAGGCGCTATCAAGTGGCTCCAGCGCAGTGTCAGACGGCGACTGCACAGCGAAGGCGAATAGCTGCGCGCGCGCCGGCGCCAGTACGTCTACGTCGGCTACGACGTCCTTCCTCCGGAAAGCGCAGACCGGCGGCAGCGGCGGAGTGCGCGGGAGGTGCCGGCTCCGATACGCCAGCTGTGTGACATCACTGATCCTCGCGCATGCGCAGCACGGCTCTTGAGGCCGTGCTGCGCATGCGCATGGTAGCGAACGCTACAAAAGAGATGCAAGAAACAGAGAGAAAGAGCAGAAAGAAATAGAAACATAAAGAGAAACAAAGAAGGACACAAAGCTCCGCTCTTCCTTCAGGCTTGCCACCACTATAGTGCGAATCTGCCATAATATTACTTTTTTTCTTTTATCAGTACATTAGTTGCCACAGTATGTGTCTTCTCACGCTGCATGCAGCACGTCTGTGTCGAAATGCTCATACATTGTTCTCGTAGTATCTTTTTCTTCCTTTTAACAGCGAAGCGGAAGAAACAGCTTAAAGCTATTAAAGCTGTTTCTTTAGCTAAGGTAAAACTGTTTCTTAAAGCTTTAACAGTGAAGCTCTTAAAGCTGGCAGTAAGACTTCCGTTAACAAGAAACCCCGGCTGCGCCGTGCCTGTACTAAAGGCGCCGCCGCACCGAGGAGCAGCCGCCGCCAGAGCAACCACCACAATTTCTTACACCGCGGCTCAGTGACCGAGGTTTCAACACATTCAGAGTGGCAAGCTTTGCGCGTATTCCGGATCCAGCCGTCGCCGTCTCTTGGGTGCCAATTCTTCGGCCAAGCACGCTGCATCCGATCACCGCCGGTGTGGTGATTTCCGTGCTGCAGCACGGCGAGCTCAACCAGCTTCGGTGTGCCAAGCTTTGCGCAAATTCGTGCAAACTTCCCGCATTGTTTCACTCCATCTTAATTATTTTGTCTAATATGTATGGTTTTCTTTCGCTGTGCCAGCCTGCTCGGAAGAACCGTGATACCATTTTCTTTTGCTTTGAGTTTCTTAGCAATTGTTTGTTGTTGCAGTTGCAATCGTCCTGCACTTTGTGTTGCTTGAACTGTTATTACCTTACTGCATATGCTCTCCTGCTGAGAGCCCTTTGGGATTGGCAGTGTATCTGAACAAATAAAACAAATAAGTTTTTGGGGCGTATTTGTGCCCGGAAAAGGAACACTCGAAGCCCAAGTAAGTAACGCTCGTAGAACAATGACGGCGGCTTGCATGAACGTCGGTTGTCGGTAATCTGATCGTTGGGGGAGGACGTCGACTTCTAAACATACATGATGGAACATTCCAGCGTTATCGCCGGTGCTCGAGTTAGCTCTAGAACAAATCCAACCACTCGCGTCGTGCGCGCTACCGTATCGCTGCTGAACAGCCTAGAACAACTGCGAAGCTTCCCGGCGCGGCTTACGACGAGCTGTGGCAACACGTGCAGCAGACCTCGTGGGGGAAACCCGGCCACATAAAAACAAACAAGCGTGCGTGTCAATTCCCACACTTGTTCAATATGTTCACATTTGTTCTGCCACCGCCTCCTTCGCCACTTCGACATACTCTTCGTCAGCGCATGAAGGGAATGCATGGCTTTTTTTTCTGAGATTTTATTTTGCACCGAATTCAAGTTATGTATGTAGAACAGGGAGAAAAAATAGTTTTAACCTTTCGAGCTGTTGTTTCATTACATGCACTAGCAGAAGCTACGTAAGCGGACGCCTCGGCAGCGTCGTGAGTGGACTCGCCTGGCTGTGCAAAAACGAGATACGCTAGGCCACGGCGCCGCGCTGCTGCTGTCCCTTCAGCTAATTCCAGTCTTTTCGCCAACCTTCATCCAAATTCGCCTCTTGAGGAACGCGTCCTTGTACAGGCTGCGAGTTTTGCCGTACAGTAGGGGTAGTATGTTTGCAATGTGATCGACGACTATCGCTGCTGACTCCTTAGCCGCCATATTGAATTTGCGCTCGGTTGTTTAAATGACGTGTTTATTATGCTAGTGCAGCCAAAGTACGGCTTCAAAGGTGTTGCGCTATTGCGCGGCGAAGAAAATCGGTCTGAGACAGATCGGGCTCGCTGCCTGCTTTTGCGCCCGCTTAGGCAGCAGAGGAAGCGTATTTCTATTGAGTTTTGCCACTCTCGTCCGTTTCGAGGCGATGTGTGAATGCGCCTTCACTGAGGAATGCTGACGCATGCCAGTGTGAGTAGTACAAAACTTCTGTAAAAGTTTTATTGAGGGTAACACGACCCTACGTCTTTCCGTGCACTGCTGAAAAAGACAGCCAACACCCGGGCAGTGTTTAAATGAGCGAGCGAGTAGGTGTTGCTCGCTCGCTGATTCTCACATTCACGGCTGCTCGTAAACCCGAAGCATTTTTAAGCTCATACACCACACTGCAAACACAGCTTGCGTCGCCAACGGGATATGCTGTGAAAGAAACACGAGGCAATAATTATGTTCTCATTTCACAGAAGGTCTAAAGAGTAGCAGTCCCAGAAACCTTTCGAAAAAAAAATATCATGTTACTTCCACCACACTCTCTATCACAGAGCTGAGAGAGGCATGCTGTGGCTCTGCCTTTCGTTCTTCCGTGGTGCGAGGTGATCACATGTGCAAGCCTGCGGCGCGCGTCCGTATCCCTCTGCTCATTCGTTTCCTTTTTGCGCCAAGTCAGCATAGTTTCATGATTTCAACAGTTTACCAGCAGGCGACGCCCGAAGAGACTGCTTGGCAACTCCTGCCACTTGGGCGCCTTCAGCCCGGTACATTTGATACAAAATCAGTTTTTAATAGGGCATGAACTAGAGCGCGGGGTGTTTTGGTGTCGGCAGGGAGCGGTCGCTGAAGGCTCATGAGCGCGGTGGTTGGGGTCGATGAGGAGTCTGGACCTGTCCTTGCATGCGTGCGGTTTGAAGACATTCCCGGTCCTTAGTGTCATCCACCGAAGGCTCAGAAAGGACGCACCTCAATAACGGCACGAGGCATGGCTGGTCAGGCAGAAGCTCATGCTGCGCCTATACGCTTATCAAACCACTGCCAGTAATAATCGCGCGTGAATGAGCGGCTGAACCACTCGAGGATGCTCACACCTGAGGGTTTGTGTTGAAAGGCGCCATCACATGGTAAGTGTGGTGGGACAGCTCGACAGCGCTGCGATTGGCGACGACAGGTACTGGTTGTTTGTTAAGTCGAGTGAACGAACATGCGGTAGAACCTCGAATTGCCGAATGGCGATGACGTTCTGAGCTATATAGGGCTGCCCTAAGTTTGACGAAACGAAACATGATATGCCTCGTTCCAAAACGAGGCCTCAGGGCCAAAAATATTGCAGAGATTGTAGACTGATCCTGCTCCATTTTATGCTTCGTCGGTGGTCTCAACGGCGCTCTGCCCACGTACATCACAACAGAACGTTATCGCGGCGGCCGCCTGCTCGTGAGCGGTGGTTAATAAGAACGAAATTAAATAGAGCGATATGAATGCTCTCACGCCTTCGTCGTCATGACATGGAATATTTGACAGAGCGTATAAGCGTAGAGTGACACGGACACAGCGCTAACTTCCAACATTTATTTATTTCTGAAGACGTCACAGCAATGTATGGGCTGAAAAGCGCTGTGTCGGTGTCGTTCCTCTGTCCTCTGTTTCGTTGACAAGTGCGCTAAAATAGTAAAATGTATGACATCTATTTCAATCCTTCATAAGTTCATAAGTTTTTTCGTGTCTACCAGTCCCGTCAATCCTTGTCCCTTCGCCACCGAATATATATATATATATATATATATATATATATATATATATATATATATATATATATATATATATATATATGTGTGTGTGTGTGTGTGTGTGTGTGTGTGTGTGTGTGTGTGTGTGTGTGTGTGTGTGTTGTAATGACGAAGAACGGCACCGTGGTGTGGGCGCTCGCACGCGCTGAATCGGGGAGTGCAAGGAAGAGAAGGACGAAGCTTAGCAGAATAGAACAGGATCTACAGCCGGCCTAGCGTATGGGGGTTGTCTCTGTTCTCTTCCCTTACAATGGCGCAGTCTACGACCATCGAACCGTAAACGTACCCGCTCCTTCGTCCATGGCATCCGCCAAGGTACGGCCGCAGTAAGCGCGGGTTGAGGACGGCGTCCAGGCCTCCTCGGCACCTGCTCACCTGCCGCCAGTGCCACCACCGTTCTGGGACGGCGTCTAGGCCTCCTTGACGGCTCCGCACCGTTTCACCGACGCCATGATACCTTTTCACGAGCAGGGACGCCGTTCACGCGTCCTTGACGATGCATTCATCCGCTGTGAGGACCGGGACCGCCGCGTACACCGTGGACACCGCCCATGGCACGTCGGGCGCCTCAACCGACAACGGTGCGGAACTTTTACGCGTCCTCACGGAACTCTGTCGTGAACACCACCGCGTGATGTCGTTGAACTCCGGGTTCTTGCCTACCGCTTCACCATCGTCGGCCGTTTGGGCAGTGCCGGTGTTCCGGGGCTTCCAGGACGACTTCTTCGGGTGGGTTGATACTATCAACTCGCTCGGCACCCACCACGCCTGGTCGGACCATCAAAAATGGCTGATTGCCGTCGACCGCCTTCGCGATGCCGCCAAGGCATGGCATGCCTACGAAGGCATCCGGGAGCGATCCTGGTCGGAGTGGTGTGCGAAGTTGACGAGTCTCTTTCGCCCACTTTTTGATGTCTGCGACCCCCTGCCTACCGACCTACTGTACCGCGGATGGGAGCTGTGAGACGCAGAATCCCGACGGTGCAGCTCGGGCCCCCACCCCCCTGCCCCCTCACGGTGACCGAAATCGTGAAGGGCACGGCGCAGCTGTGTCCGCTAGCTGCTCCACGGACAGCTTCGCGGAGTGCCCTGCGGCAGTCGTCGACACTAGCCGAGAGGTTTACGTCTCCCTACAGATGTCCGACTTCTGTCGGTACCCACCACAGGACCATCCTTGACAAAGACTAAGACCGTCTGCGAGCCACAGCAGCCGACGAGCCGGCCTCCAAGCTGTCAAGCGCTAGAGTGCCAGGAGGCATGGGCGACGTCAGCCGTGTGTCGACGTCAGCTCCATCGCAACCAGCCAGTGACGAAACACTAACCACCACTCCCGGTTGGGCCCACAGTCAGGAGCAACATCATTGCCGACCATCACCGCAGTCATTGGCCGAGTGTGCGGACGCTCGCACCCATCCAAGCACCGATTCCCGAAAGCAAGCTGAGGTGCTTATCCCAGCTGGGTTCGTTGACGCCAAAGACTTGCATGTTCAGGACATGTCTCAAGCTAATGACACGGCTTCTGACCAGTACGGCTCAAATGTTTGCGACCCTTTGGCAAGGACAGTCACCTCGAGCACCTTGGGGAACATGACGGCAATACTACCACAAGAGCATGAGCTGCATCAAGAATCAGCTCGGAAACTCGCTCGCACTTCGTCCCACATGGGTAGGAGAGCACAACGACCCAGCTCGACCCACCGCGAACAGCGCGACCAACTCCACACGATCCGACATTCAAGAGTTGCGAATACGCATTGTCTTGCCCGGTTGATAGATGTGCGGCGCGACCAGCGTCAAGTGGACTTGTGGCAATCCGGAAACAGTCGGGTCCGCCCACCAGAGACGTCGCCGACAAGTTTTCAGAAGACGTCGCACTATGGACAAGACCGACCACAGCGACAGAGCCAATTCCGCCCGCCAAAGAACACACTGGCAGATCCCCAAACCAAGTCAGAGCGTGGCCGGGACCGACCACCAAGATGCAGCCAGTGCCGCCCACCAGAGACACAGTCGGCAGCTGCGGCCGCTCGCAGTCATGGCCGAGTGTAATGACGAAGAACGGCACCGTGGTTTGGGCGCTTGCACGCGCTGAATCGGGGAGTGAAACGAAGAGAAGGACGAAGCTTAGCAGAAGAGAACAGCCGGCCTAGCGTACGGGCGTTGTCTCTGTTCTCTTCCCTTACAATATATATATATATATATATATATATATATATAGTCACGTGGTCGCGGGTGACGAAGAGAAGTGCTTAAGTGCTTAAGCCGGTAAAGATGTAACTATTGAGCGCACTTGTCCCCCTACACACACACACAATGATACCCAGATTGCAACGATATCGGCGCACACAGTCGTCGACAAAACTGATCAGCAGTAAGGCGCGTCGGCATTTATACATGTGGAATATGCCAGCGTTAACGTTGGGCGTCGCGTTTTCCAGAATAAACTCTACTGTTCGCGTTGTGGGCGCAGTCTTATCAGAAGAGTCTAAAATAATCGGGAAGGTTCACAGACATTCCGGCGCGGCCTGCGCAAAGCAATGGTTACAACTGTAACGGCCCGGTGACATAAAATAGAAAAAAAAAGCGCGCGTGACAATATATGCACGTTGTTGCTCCGAAAGTAATAGCACTGTCTTGGCCACTATTCGCAACAAGATTTTACGTTCATTTCGACGCTTTCAGCTCTAACACTAGGCCACAGTTTCTTCGAGGGGCCACCACCGCACCCTTCCCTCTTTGGATAAATAAAGACTTTCTCCCCCTGCTCCTGTACGCTAAACACTCTCAGTGCAGCCACACCACTCCCGCGGTGTGATGTGGGCGCCTGTTCTTTAGTCAGCACCTGCCACGAACGACAGGAAGGAAGGTCGGTGTCATGCAGCTCTTGACCGGCGAGTTCAAAGTGATGAGGCCACCGAATTCACTAAGAGTGAACACACGAATGCTCGAGAATTGTAGTAAAGAGAGTCCGTCGCACGGAGCTCCGGCATCGAGGCTTCGTAAGGGGCAGACGCTCTGCATCAAAGGACGGCGCCGAGAGATCGTATACGAAAGGGCCAGCGCACGGAAACGCGCTGCTATGTGAGCGGCGTGTTTGAGTCTCAGGATGGATGAATGGTTCGCGTCTTGCGCCGCGGCGCATTGGCGCCACTGACAAACCCCGGTGTTAAGGGAAGGTTCTATCTGACACGCATCATCCACCTGATGGAAAATCGAAGGCACTGGGGCTTTAAGAACGTCGCTGTTTTTCCCACGTAGCTCGGTTTCTCCGTTCTCCGAGAACGACTTAACATTTCGCGACATGCGTACGGAAGTCCAGAAGCAGTGGCGTGCTTGCAGGGTCAGCAGCGGCGAAAGAAACTGCGACTTGCGCCAGTCGGATGAAAGGAAAATAAAAAAGTAAACGACCCGTCTCGATAGAACGACTTGCCAGTTCAGAAGTCTTCTGACAAACTGGTAATTTCTGCAAACAGTGAAGGCAGGCGAACCGCTCAGAGACTGATAGACACACCGACACGCAAGTCTCTCCTGCATCGTGTCAGCGGTGCAAACGTTAAGCCGTGACTGGGAGTCACGAAGAAACAGAAAAAGGGAAAGCTGGCGTAGCTAACACTCCCCGGTACTAGGGTCGTTAATCGTGTGAGCGTCAGACGGTGCGTACTCTCCTCCCCCTCCCTTTTTTCTTATGTCCAACATATAAGAGCTCTCGCGTATGTGCTCTAGAGGCGAATCGACCACTGGTGGAGGTGGTCCGCAAGGAAGCGGTCTCTCTGCGATAAAAGCGACGCCAGTGGCTGGCACCAGGGCTCCGTCCGTTACTCTACAAGATTCGTCGAGCAGCTGCTAAGGCCGACTGACTCCCCACAATGCTCTCTCAGGTATGGGAACTGTAGCGACGTGTATTTTGCATAATAACCAAATGCCGTGCTATAGCTTCACGGCTAGGGTATTGCGTTGGGACGTGTGCTCGATTCCTGGCCGCGGAGAACGCGTCTCGATGGGAGCAAAACCTAAGCACACCCCAGTATTTAGATTTGGGTGCACTTTAAAGAGCCCCAGGTGGTCAAAATTTATCCGTAATCACGCACCAAATCTCGACTCTTAATCCGGCCGTAGTTTTGGTCCGTAAAATAAACTCTTAAGAACTGTTTTAAAAGGAGCGTAGTATAGTCTGGAGCCTAAGGTAGAAAGGTGGGCGAGTTGGAATCGATGCATACTTAGAAATTTGATAAACAAGGGTGAACATACGGAAAACCCACACCGTTCGTACGCAGGGTTCTAGGTTACGTGGAAAACTTTGCTGAGCATGCGCACCTAGCCGTCTAGTAAACAGACAGAAGGCTGAGATACATAACCATGCCGCATCATTTGCCTCTCCTACGGAAAGGCGTACATATGACAAACAGGCAATTGCATCAACGGATGACTTCGCCAGCACACAGACACCTTAACTCTTTCCGACCCGCGCCCTTACGGCATCGATATCCCGCTATCGATGGTTTGAATTGCTGCTTTTGAGACATTCCGCGCCATTCACGGACCCCACTGCGCCATCCGTCATGAAGAAGAACAATGGTTTTATTTTTAATGTAGTTTGTTTTTTTTTTCCCTCGTGGCCTTGATTTTTGAATGCGCTCCGATGTGGCGCAACCGTCTAAGGGAAAAGCGGAAAAATGGCCGCCGCCGGATGAGGCGCGCGCGCGTGCTTCGAAAAGACGCAGATGTCAGCATTCCGGCGTGTTTGTGGCTGATTTTATCGATTCAGCGAGCAGCAGCGAGTCTGAGGATGCTGCGTTTTGGTCGGACTTTGACTCTGCGAGCAACGACGATGCAAACCAGCCCGGAACATCGGTCAGCTTCGCTTTCTGCTTCGGGCCGTCTCAGTTCGCGTCCGAGCACCAGCCTACCAGGATCGAAACTTACAGGAACTGTCAGAGATGCAAGTGCGACAAGAAAACCAAGCAGAAAACAAGAGCTTACTGCAAGAAATGCGACGTTACGCAATGCTTTACGTCGAGGAACTGCTTTGCCGCATGACACGCCCAATTGTAGAGCTTACAGTAAGATTTTTGTCGGGAAAGCCCTGTTCAATGAAAAAGTTTGAATTTTTCAGGGGTGGTGCCTATTAGATGGCAGTAAATTTTCTTATATCTCATAATGCATGTTATATTAGGGGCGAAGCTCCTTAAAGCGGCACCCGTTCGTCCCCGTCGTAGTGCGTAACCAGTCTTAACGCTAGTACCAGATCTTGACCTCCAAGGTGGTGCCGGTGGGAGATTTCTCCTGTGCGTTGTTGAACAATAAAAAATTCGCAGCGTGCGCGTTAACTAAAAGCCGACTTCTTCTGTCTCTCGTTCCCCATTAGCAGCCGTTGGCATGTTCCAGTAGGAAACGTTAGTAGAAGTAGAAGTGTAAGTGTTAGCTAAAAGCCGACTTCTTCTGTCTCTCATTCCCCATTAGCAGCCATTGTTTACCTCCAAGGTAGTGCCTGGTGAGATTTCTCCTGTGCGTGATTAAACAATAAAAATTCACAGCGTACATGTAAAATTAAAGTGAGCTGCAAGTCGCCATGACTCTCATCGACCCTTTAGTATAAACCGGCCCGATCTCACGTCGTTAATGATGTACTGGACGTGAAGCTGCGCGATGCCGCCGCCAAGATCCTGCCGTACGAGAGCTTCACCCCACTCATCATCATTCACCCCGTGGATATGCTGTGGAATTTTTTTTCTTAGAATGTGGAGGCATGTCTTTACAAACTATGTTCAATTTTTGTCCTGTAATCTTGAATCTGGCAATTTATATCGCTCGTATACCATACATCTCATTAATGAAACTTATATGTGTAAAAAGTTCGATCATTCTGCTTTTCGTTGATGTGTTACATAAAATATCAGGTGCAGTGGCTCCTTCAGCAAAGAAGACCTAGTAAATACTAAAAGAGAGAGAGAGAGAAATGTTGAGTGAAAGTCAGGGAGGTTAACCAGAAGAAAGTTTTTCGGTTTGCTACCTTGCACTGAGGAAGGGGTAAAAACAAGTATTGTCCCTGCGGTACGGAAAGAATTAAAGGGACTGTCTACCGTCCTTCATCACTTTTATGTTTTGTACCGCAATAGAAAGCGTACCGTCTGACGTGTCCAAACTTGCAGCGGTTTCCCTGGAAAGTGAGTAGAAATTTTTCAAACAGAATTTTTCATCTGCGTTCGGTCTTCTTCCATTGGCGTGAAGCATGCCCACAACACTGGTTGGTCGACGCGATGACGATTGTAGTGCCGGTAAAAATTAAAACCGAAAGCACGTGGGATTTCTGTAGGATTACTTTATTTTCGCTGAACACTAATGTAATCAATGTAACACTCGTTCTCAGCGCACTAGCGGTTAAATGAAGCCTATTATACGATTACAGAACACTTGTTTTGCTGTAATCACAGTCTATGCGTTTATTTTAGCACTGCTGCCGCAATACAAGCCAAGTTGATTCATCAGAAAGAGACGATAAGTGCACGCATTCACAGCGCAGCACATGTGAGACATCTAACAACAAGAAAGCGGCACAGTACGACCAGCGCGGAGGGCCGCATGGTATAGCGCATGAGTTGAATCAGATTAAATCGAAGACGGCGCCGCAAGCAGCGCTACCGGGCGCCTTTTTGGATGCGTGAGGAAAAAAAAAGCAAAAAAATTATTCTCTGACGCAACCGAAAGCAGCCTCAAGTGCGTAAAATACAATTTCAAGTTATACATGTTTGTGTTTAAGCAAAATTAGTCTACCTGCGAGGATTTCTTGTCCTACCAGTAGACTGACCACAACGCTGTTGGGTGACGCTAGCGGTCATTCTTTCACGATTTTCAACATCAAATTAAAAATATAATTCCTTTTTTATGGGGCAAAAGCACGCTCGTTGCCGCCGATGTGACGAACCATCTTCTCATTTTCACCACAATCACAAAACTTTTTCCGATTGGTAGACAGTCCCTTTAGAGGGAACGCTGACCTCGTATTTATCTGCTCATTGCAGGTTTTGTGGTTGTAATATTTTTTTCGATAACACTGTAATCATCTTGAAGCACGAGCATAAAAGGGCTCGGGAACTCGCGGAAGCTGTCTTCATCAAAATGATGCGGGATCATTGCATAGCTGTGCCTTCAGTTTATTTGCCAGATTGTGAAGTACGCATGCTTAGCATTTTTTTCCACGTGACCTAGAATCTTGCGCACGCACGCTGTTGGTTTTTCGTATACGTTCACCATTGTTTCATAAATTTCAGTTGTCAGAAAGCGCTTGTCCTCTGTCCTTCTTCTTCTGTCTGTTACCGTTGTCTTCTCACTGGTTTTTTCGAGTTTGGAGCGATACTGATTAATTGAAAAGACACGTGTAACGTTAGGAGCTCTTCCGCGTAATGAACTTGGCAACTGCCATGTGCTTATTGGTTCGTCACGCTGAATTGTATCACAACGACAAAGCCTGGCTATTCGCAAAACATCTCTGAAGCCAGATTTTTTTCGCAATACCAAATTCAAGGCATTATTGATAAGATAGCCTTGGTAATTGAAGTTCAGTCCCGTCAGTGCCTGTCATTGCATGGACGCTTTTAAAAAAAAATGATGCAGCTCATTGGCGTGGTAGTATGACCAAGTAGTGCACTAAGTCAGTAGCGCAGAAAAAAAGAGGCCGAGGAAAAAATCTGACGCCAAAAATTGTAATGCAGGAGGCGGAGGTTGTGGCGTCTGTCTTACATTGTATTCTACTTTGTCCCACTTGCATTGCTACCTAAACTACTGGTGCTCTTTAAGACAACGACTACTCACCAGGCGTATAGGAATTGTCTGCGGCGTGTCAAAAAGTGACCTACTCGCTTATCGCATGCACACTTTCAAAATGTTTCCAATTTGCTTTCTATCGCCGTGTTTTAAGCCACTTTGTCACCTGGATCTGGTGATGCAGGTGATCGTGATGGTTTGTGCGACTGTGGCTTCAGTCAGGAGCAACGTCGGCACCATGGGGCCCAACTATGGCGGTGCAAGTCAACAGGCACAGCAGGCACAACCTCAGCTGGTGAGGGAGACCAGAAGAATGGCTCGTGTGCGCGCGACAATTCACTGAATCATTTGCATGCCAGCAAATAATTAGACTTTGAGTGATGGGAACCTTAGTCTTCTCCGAAGAAATTCCTGCCGCGAAATTTTGTTTTAAAACTGACGATTTTAGGAAGGGCTGTGTCGTCGTTTTTCTTTTAGTGTCTACACTTGTTGCGGCTGTTATGAATGTCAGCATTTAGTGAGTTCTCGGTGCCCGACCAAAAATACTTTGGCACGTGAACAGATCCTGGACCACGCTGCACCTTTTGTATTCATTTTATCGCAAATTTGTCCCTTATTAGCACATGATTTATCATTTTGTGTTCTCAAACATTGAAAAAATTTGCTGCCGTAGTAAGTCCCGATTAATAAAGGAAATTCTGCTCCTCTATTAGCCTTTATTTTTTCCTCCTCGCCCTCTAGCCGCACCCGTTCCAGTACCATCCCAGCTTCTACCCCCCGCTGCTGCCTTACCCGTTCCCCTACACACCAAGCCCTTACCAGCTGAGCCACTACAGGCCGGAGCTGTGTCCTCCGCAGCCCTGCCAGCCGCAGCAGCCTTACCACGGCCCGCAAGGCCTGTCCGGTCACATGGCGCTCGCACCGACCAGTGACGGCGGGTTCTTCTTCAGCGATCCCAGAAGCCCGGCCGACCTGGGCCACTATCATTCTCCCGCGGGAGAACGCGATCCCAACGAGCCCGTCATGATGGCCGGGGGTCGAAACAACGGCGCCGTTGGACACAGCGGAAGCGCTGTGCGCACTCGACGCCAAGCCTCGTTTCCTGGTCAGCACGCCAAGCGCTGAACGGAAGATGTCAGCAGGAGGAAGCCAACCGAGACGACCGGAGTCTCAACAATCGTCGTTTCAATGAAGACAAGTGGTTCTTGAAGAAGGGGGTGGCGCTATTTTCCCACACCGCTCATCACTGGCCCTTTTCCTTTTCCCAAATTTCCCTCCGTCTCCCTCCCACACAACATCAATTAAACCTGATTTCTGTGGAAAACAGTCACGCCCCCTTTGCTCCAATACATTCTCCTGAGTGTCTCGCTCCGAAAAAGGGCCAAGTGTCCCCAAATTATGACCAGTATAGCCCTTGGTTTATGAAAGGAAAGAAATTCCATCCACCCGCTTGTAGAACGAAGTTGCAGAAAAAAGACCACATGGATTTCTGAGATGGAAAGCTCAGTTCTTATCCGATGACCATACCGGATGAGTTCTTTTGCTATCTAAACGTTTTATTTCCGCAAAGTCCATATGGATTTGTTTGTGTCATTACCGGGCGGATGACGGTTCTATCTTTACCTAGACCCTTCACCCTGCGGGCTTCTGCCGAATTGATTTGCCGTCGCCCTTTGTTTAAGATAGCGCACATAAAAAGCAATCACCGTGCTGAGCTTTACGTTTGAGATAACGAGCAGATAGTCACGACAAGCTACGAAAACAAAAAAGATACCAAAACTCAAAACCAAGACCAAGAAAGATATCACAACTCAAAACCAATACCAAAAAAGATGCCAGAATTTAATACCATGACCAAAAAGATACGAAAACTAAAAAAAAAGTTGGCGCTACAGCTTCTGTCCAGAAGTGACATGATTTAAAATAATGTATGCAGTTGCACTCAACGTGAAAGCTGTACGATGTGTGGAGCAGTGATTCGCCTGCCCTTCGGCGACATTTGCGTTCCAAACGTGCAGCCTGCTCGGCGTCCATGGCGGGAAAGCAAATATTCACTTGTGATGCCGTGTCGCCCTCTCTCATCCTCATTTCCTTCCTCCTCACTGTCACTTCCCTTTTCCATCCCCTCGCTGTACTGTACTATACACGGCTATGCTATGCTTTACCTTCCCCCTCTTCCTTTCCATTCTGCTTATCTTCACTTCTATCGACCTCACCCTCACTTTCCCTTTCCCACCACTTGCTATACTATACACGATATCGCTATGCGCTACCCTTTCCCTCTTTCTTTCCCTCCTCCTCATCCTCACTTTCCCTCCCTTTTGCTATACTATACTGTACAATGCTACGCTATGATTTACCATCCCCTCCTCCTCTTCTTCCTGCTCACCCTCACATATCTCCTCGTCACCCTCACATCCCATTCCCACCCCTTGCTATATTTTACTATACACGGCTATGCTATCCTTTACCCTTCCCCTCTTCATTTCCCTCACACGCGCCCTGACTTCCCTTTCCCACCCCTTGCGATAACATACTACTATAGTGAACTAGAAGACTTTCTAGTGGTGCGACCGGCGGCGGCTGCGGCCGGCGAGGGTGAAGCGAGATGACACTGACGGCCGGCGAGGGCGCTACTGCGCCTTTTCCTAGCCTCCGGCGCGCTCGTTGGCAGCAGTTGGCGGCACATACCTGGCTGTGAGGGTTGTGGTTTTGCTCGTTTTGTGCGCGCGATGTTACTCGGATAACTTGACATTATCTTGCGTATCTTGGCGTTAAGCAGTCAATGCAGTGAGAGGGAAAGATATTGTACCAGCGACTGGAAATTTTGCGATGACATGGCGAAAAGAAGAACAGATTCCCACTGTTTTGCACCAGGCTGCCGCACCGGCTATCCGGGCGCGCCGAAAGCATCGCTGTTCGCCGCACCAAGAGACGACTCGCTTCGAAGTAAATGGGAGCGAAACCTAAGAAGAGCAGACAAGAGCCTGACGGAATCATCAGCTGTGTGTGAACATCACTTCGAAGCGCATTGCATATTGCGCGATTACGTTCATGTGGTCGATGGCGTGGAAGTGCGCATTCCGAGAGGCAAGCCGTCTTTAGCTCCCGATGCCATACCTACGCTGTTGCCGCAGTGCCCAGCCTACCTCTCCGTTAAAGACCCGAAACAGAGAACGGAAAGGAAGAGACCTGCATGTTCGGTTTCCACTTCGAAGAAAGAAACCGCGCCAGGACGTCGGAAGCGCTGACTACACCAACAACGAACATGAGATGCTTGAAGAACCTGAACCTGCAGAATCGTCGCCTTTCAAGTTTCAGACTCTGCGTTCACTGGCACCATCGCCGAGGTGGTGCCGCATTGAAGATGATAGTGTTGGCTTGATTTTCGCGACGTCTTCGTTGAAGAAGCAAGGAAGGCTTGTTATGTGTCATGAGCGAGCTGTCATTTTCAAAAAACCGTTAGGGGACGAAGTTTGTGCTGCCATTTATTGTCAAGGCGTTCTGTGCTCAGAAAAAACAATCGCCTCCGTTGGCGACGCTGCAGCTGTACTGGATGATGCCATGGCAATGTGTGTTTGCAAGGGAGCAATGTCGGACAACGAATTCAGGCAAATGTTGCCGGTTTTGACGGTGAAGCAGCAAGCAGCAACATACACCAACGGACTCTACGTCTTC
>NC_051177.1:195795292-195818289 GCF_013339695.2 Rhipicephalus sanguineus
AAGCGCGCTCCTCAAACATAAACAAAGACGCGCGAAAACAGATGCACATGTATACACAGGACGAGCGCGAACAACTGTCACAGTTGTTACTTCTTTCTGTTTGAACAGCGCGCTCCTTTCGCAAACGCGTGCGCTGCAGCGAGCTAAATGACCTTCGTACACTTTGTAACTTCAGCGCGGACGTCACGGTGAAAGCACAAGACATACAAGCCACCCCCCTCACGAGATAAGCGCGCGCGCAGGTGACCACGCCCTGTAGAGCAAACTGCACCTGGGGAGGCAGGAGGCACGAGCGCATCGCAACGAGCAGAGAGACGACCTTTAAAGCGCGCCCCTCGCGCCGTTCGCACCATCTCGCTGGTGACTAAGAAAGCACACTTAAGTAAATAGTGTATATAAATAGGTCCCCGTTAGCATGCTGAAAGACGTACGCCTCGTGGCCTATCCGTCTAACGCCGTGCGCTGCGGAGCGAGAGGTCGCCCGTTCGATTCAGCGCTTCGGAAAAACATTATCGGAATTATTTTTCTTTGTGGCTTATATATATATATATATATATATATATATATATATTGCCACGGAAAACTGCCATCAGTCCGTACAACGCAGGCGTCGCAAACGAAGCGCAACGAAGACGGCACCGCTACGACAGATGAAGCCAGCCACAATGCGCCGGCCGGCCCTGCATGCGCACGAGCTTCGGCCGAGGAGCCAACGCGCGTGAAGAAGAGAAAGACGGCGTTCGAAGGAGAGGCTCGTGAGAGCTGCGGACTTTCGGTTCCTTCCGAATTTTCTGTGTTTCCTTTTGGCTTTTGGGCACAAGTTCGCCCTTCAATAAATAGTGTAAATACCAAATCCTTGTGGAGACCGGTGTTACATTTCTGGTGGAGGTGCGGGGTAGATGATTCCGAGCCCCAGAGGACGCATCCCAAGCCCTGATCAACCGGAAGTCCGTGGAGCTTACACCGGTGCACCAACGGGCCAGCCGCCGTATTCGAGGAGATTCACCAGAATTCGGACCCCTTCCCGCTGCTTCAAGAGTACCGGCGACTGAGACAAGCGACACCACCACCATGACCAGCCAAGTTATACCGTCGCAGCTCATCGTGAGCCAACCTGTCATACCTAAGGTATTCCACGGCGACTCGTTCGAGGACGCTGAAGACTGGTTAGACCACTTCGAGAGAGTGGCAAATATCAACCAATGGAACGAAGAACGCAAGCTGCGCAACGTCTACGTTGCTTTGGAAGACTCTGCACGAGTGTGGTACGAAAACCACGAGGCATCCCTAACGTCTTGGGAAGAGTTTCGGCGGCAGCTACTGTGTACGTTCGGTAACAGTGATCGCCGGGAAAAGGCAGAAGCAGCTCTTCGTACACGGAACCAACGCACCAACGAGACCGTTGCGATGTACATAGAAGACATGTCCCGCCTGTTCAAACGAGCTGATCCCAGCATGACTGAAGACAAGAAGGTGCGCCATCTCATGCATGGGGTAAAACAAGAGCTGTTCGCGGGACTTGTTCGCAATCCGCCTCGCACAGTTGCGGAGTTTCGGTCGGAAGCAACAACCATCGAAACGACGCTGCATCAGAGAGCCCGGCAGTACAATCGCGACGTAGCCTGTACATCAGCTGGAGTCTACTCGGCAGGCGTTGCGGATAACCTGGACACCCTGCGGGAGCTCGTCCGGTCGGTAGTCAGGGAGGAGCTACGCAAGCTGCAGTCACCCGATGTTGCACCGGAGCTGTCTATTGCTGATGTTGTGCGAGAAGAAATTAGGCACGCCATACGGGAGCCGCAGAGTGATGCAATACCGACACGACGCGCGGTAACGTACTCTGAGGTGCTCAGGCGACCTGCTGTCCACTGTGCGCCGATCGAAACGCCAAGTACCTACGCACAGACAACACGCAGTTCGCCCCATATGGTAGAGGCAGCACGCAGTCCACCTCGCGCGGCAGAAACAAGGCCTCGGAAAAGTGACGTATGGCGAGACGCCGAACGGAGGCCCCTGTGCTTCCACTGTGGAGAGGCTGGTCACTTGTACCGATTTTGCCGATACCGTCAGGCTGGTCTTAGGGGATTCGCTATCAACGCACCGTGTCCTCGAAACGGCGAAAGACCGTCCGACATCGAAGAATACCTATGCTCGCGTCAGAACTTTGACCTGCCTCGTCGTCATCAGCCACGCTCGCTATCCCCTATGCGCCACCGCTCGCCCAGCCCACGTCCCTTCTCAAGCGCGCCCAGGCATCGTTCGCCTAGCCCAACCCCGGGAAACTGAAGACCGCGACCTGTGGAGGCAAGGCCGCTGGCGATCAGACATGTGAAGATCCTCCACTGCAGTATCAGCATGACGACGACGACTGTTTACAGGTAAAGAAGTACAGTAGCGAGAAAATAACTTCAGACTTGCCGCTGGCAATTGACGGACTAGAGCTCAATGCTTTAATCGATACCGGTGCGGATTACTCTGTGATCAGTTACGACTTAGCGAAGAAACTAAAGAAAGTCTTAACCGAATGGATTGGACCTCAAGTGCGTACTGCAGGCGGTCACCTTATAACGCCTCTCGGCAGGTGCACCGCAAGAGTTGGGATACGGGGCTTCACTTACGTCGGTGACTTCGTCGTCCTGCCCGTGTGTTCGAGGGAAGTTATACTGGGAATGGATTTCTTACAAGATAATGGTGCCATTATCAACTTACAGAGGTCAAGTGTATCGTTTTCGACGGAACATGCTATAAAGGTAGCAGAAGCAGACGAACGATACACCACTCCACTACGCGTCGTCGATGATGATGTGACCGTACCGCCACGAAGCAGTGTAATGGTTCTCGTCAGGAATGATACATTTAACGACTGCGAAGGTGTGGCTGACAGCAACATGGATGTTTTCCTGAAAAAAGGCGTTTGTGTAGCACGAGGAATTATTCAGTTGCGAAACGGGTGCGCAGATATCCTCCTGACAAATTTCGGGAACGAATTCCAGCATATCGCGAAGGAGACAACCATAGCCTTTCTCCATGAGTTCTGTGCAGCGACAGAAATATGCAGTCTCGAAACAACGTCAGTGGATGTAAAATCAACACCTGACGTCTGCGACGTAATATCTGTCAATCCCCAGCTTTCAGAAATTCAACGGCGACAGTTATACGACCTCGTACGGGAATTTGGCACCTGCTTCTCCAGTAGCTCAAAGGTACGGCGCACGAGCATTGCCAAACACAGGATCATAACGGACGAGACAACCAGGCCGGTATGCCAGCATCCATATCGTGTTGCGCCAAAGGAAAGGGAGGTGATCAAGAATCAGGTACGGGAGATGCTTGAAGATGATGTTATCCAGCCTTCTAACAGTCCGTGGGCATCCCCCGTGGTGCCTGTCAAGAAAAAGGACAACACGCTGCGGTTTTGTGTCGACTACCGGAAACTGAATGCTGTGACTAAGCGGGATGTATATCCCCTTCCACGCATCGACGACACGTTAGATCGACTTCGGTGTGCCAAGTTTTTCTCATCACTGGATCTGAAAAGCGGATACTGGCAAATCGAAGTTGATGAACGCGATCGCGAGAGGACTGCATTTGTTACCCCGGACGGACTCTATGAATTTAAGGCTCTCCCATTTGGTCTCTGTTGTGCACCTGCAACGTTCCAGCGAATGATAGACACTGTACTTTCCGGATTGAAGTGGCAGTGTTGTTTAGTGTACCTAGACGACGTGATCATCTTCGCCGCTACATTCGAGGAGCACATCAAGCGTCTGCGGTCAGTGTTGGAGGCAATCCGTTCGGCAGATTTGACAATTAAGCCAGAGAAGTGTTAATTCGGTTTCGAAGAACTTCGATTTCTGGGGCCGTCGTCAGCGCCCAAGGTGTTCGCCCTGATCCCGATAAGACAGACGCCGTCGCAAGGTTTCCGGTGCCAACAGATAAGAAGTCAGTACGGAGGTTTCTTGGTCTATGCGCTTATTATAGGCGATTTGTCCGAAATTTCTCGAAGATCGCAGAACCCTTAACGAAACTTACGAGAGAAGATGTGCCCTTCCAGTGGCAAAACGAGCAACAAAGCGCCTTCGACGAATTAAGTAAACGACTGGAAAATCCCCCAATTCTTTCCCATTTTGACGAGACAGCTGACACAGAAATACACACAGATGCCAGTAACATCGGCCTTGGATCCATTCTAATACAGTGGCAGAATGGCGAAGAAAAAGTGATAGCTTACGCCAGCCGAACTCTATCGAAAGCGGAAACGAACTATTCAGCCACAGAAAAAGAATGCCTTGCCGTCATCTGGGCCATCAGTAAATTTCGGCCGTACCTATACGGTAGGCCTTTCAAGGCAGTCAGCGATCATCATGCCCTTTGCTGGCTGGCGAACCTCAAGGACCCATCTGGACGATTAGCAAGGTGGAGCCTCAGACTCCAGGGTTATGATATCACCGTGGTATACCGTTCTGGGAGGAAGCATACCGATGCCGACTGTTTGTCGCGGGCGCCTGCAGACACAGCACTATCAGAGGAAGAGGACTTTCCATTCGTAGGGGTTGTCGAGACTACTAAAATAGCCGAATGTCAACGCGCAGACGAAGAATTGCTCCCGCTCATTAAACGCCTGGAAGAAGCCAACGTACGAATACCTCGTATACTTTCTCGAAGCCTCACATCGTTCTGCCTCCGAAGAAATGTTCTTTACAAGAGAAACTTTAAGCCAAACCATGAGAAGTTCTTGCTTGTCGTTCCTGCAACTATGCGGCAAGAAATACTACGAGCGTGCCACGATGAGCCCACATCTGGACATTTGGGCGTGACTCGAACGCTTGCTAGAATCAGTCTGCATTATTATTGGCCCAAGCTATTAGCTTCAGTACAGCACTATGTTAAGACATGCGGTGAGTGCCAAAGACGAAAAACACCAAGTATTAAACCGGCTGGCCTCCTCCAACCCATAGATCCGCCGAAAGCGCCGTTCCCACAAGTTGGAATGGACCTCCTTGGACCCTTCCCGACCTCTTCACTAGGCAAGAAATGGATCGTTGTGGCGACGGATTACTTGACCAGATACGCCGAAACAGACTCCTTGCAATGGGGAACGGCGGCTGAAGTGGCCCAGTTTTTTGTAAACAGCATAGTCCTCCGGCATGGCGCTCCGACTGTCGTAATCACTGATCGTGGAACGGCCTTCACAGCGCAACTTATGAAGTGCCTGCTGAATATGACTCACACTATTCACAGAAAAACTACCGCCTATCATCCCCAAAGCAATGGCCTGACTGAACGGCTCAACAGAACTCTAACCGACATGATATCTATGTATGTCGATGTCGAGCACAAAAAGTGGGACGAAATTTTACCCTACGTCACCTTCGCCTATAACACCGCCGTACAAGAGACCACCAAGGTTGCCCCGTTTCAACTAGTTTACGGTCGCAAAGTTGCCACAACACTGGACGCTATGTTACCGATAGACCAAGATGACTACCCCTCTGATCTTGACGACTTTCTACAGCGAGCGAAAGAAGCCCGCCAATTAGCAAGGTACCGAATACGTCGCCAACACCGGATCGACGCCGACCGCTACAACCGGGGAAGACGTGAAACGCGGTATGACATTGGCGACAAAGTGTGGATATGGACCCCAGTACGACGACGCGGTCTGTCTGAAAAACTCATTTGCCGATATTTTGGTCCCTATGAAGTAGTACAGCGACTCAGTGATCTGGTTTATGAAGTCAAGCCTGCAGGACACGCGCCTTCGCGACGACGCAATCCCACTGAGCGCGTACACGTTGTGCGCATGAAGCCATACCACGACCGACACGAAGATTAGCCACCCCAGTCGCCCACTGTACTACCAATTCGTTCCTCGAAACCCGCCCACAAATGGAACTCTGCATACAGCCTCATCGCACGCATCGGGGCGATGCGTCTTGAGAGGGGGGAATAATGCCACGGAAAACTGCCATCAGTCCGTACAACGCAGGCGTCGCAAACGAAGCGCAACGAAGACGGCACCGCTACGACAGATGAAGCCAGCCACAATGCGCCGGCCGGCCCTGCCTGCGCACGAGCTTCGGCCGAGCAGCCAACGCGCGTGAAGAAGAGGAAGACGGCGTTCGAAGGAGAGGCTCGTGAGAGCTGCGGACTTTCGGTTCCTTCCGAATTTTCTGTGTTTCCTTTTGGCTTTTGGGCACAAGTTCGCCCTTCAATAAATAGTGTAAATACCAAATCCTTGTGGAGACCGGTGTTACAATATATACAGGACACGACGGCGACGGCAAAAACCAGCCGAGAGTGTCCATGTAATTGCTATCGCCATAATAAAAAAAACTGGGGGCCGATTTGGTATTTCATAATTAGGCTGAAACGAGCAAAAAACAAGGACGAGAACAGATGACACGATCGCTCGAGGTGTCGGTGCCTGCGCGCGTGAAGTGTTTGCTCGCTTCTGCCCCTTTTTGGTTGCACTTTTCAGCATAATTATGAGCAAGACATATCGCCTATTTGAAATCCATCGGCCTAGCTAAAGATATGCGATGCGAATTTTAAAGTGTAGAATGTTCCCCACCTGCGACCTTGTGGCCTGCCTTGTCAGTTTTATTATCGGTGTGCTTTGCTGCCCATGGCGAGGTCTCAGTCGGAGCTATCTGCTGCTTCTGCAATTCGGCAGGTCTCGACGTGGAACGCTTTTCGTCAAGGCGGCTGTCGACGGGGCCCTTTCCCGACATCTGTCACCTGGAGTCCGTAGAAATCCCGTCGACGAAGGCTGCGCGCGTCCGTGTGAACTGCGGGGAATTTGTGACGTGTGAAGCTCGTCCCGTTATCGAGGAAAGAATATTCCAATCAAGTAATTAACGTGCTTTCACACCACCCTTCTCTCACGAGTCCACACATTAGTAATTCGGGAGTACATGCACTACAGATAATTTTGAACTGACGTCTCCGACTCCGCTTCTCATTCTGATAGTACCCGGCCGTGGCACACAGGATGACGTCATTGTCCCATGTCACGTGCACATCGTTTTACTTTTGATGGAGACAATTTTCCATTCTTTCTCGGCGCTATAGCCTGCCCCTCTTTCACACCTCTTGTTTCCGCAGCTCACGTGCCAGTGCCAAAATGTGGCGACCACGATAACGGTAACGAAAGGTATCCTACGACACTCGGATAGTGCGTGCAAGCACGCAATGTTGCGCGTGACAGAGCGAACACACAACGGTATTTTCATTACGGAAGGAGCAACCGTGCGAAATGCATTTCGCGCACCATACATACGGTAGGAGCGGCAGACAAGCCATTGTGAGAGAGATCCCGACGTTCAAATCCAGGACAGAGGACAGGCCTAGTCCAGGCGACCGCTACCGGCCCTGGTCGCGAGCTTCTACAATGCTCAATGAGCGCATGGAAGCAGTTCGGGATACTTACTGTCGCTGTGTCACTGCGGACCCGATAAAAGCTGGGTGTGGAACACGAAGGCTATCGACCACGCAGCACAGCAGTGTTGATGATTGTGACGATGACTAACTACGCCACGTGCCCACTAAGACTGCGTATGTGCCAAGATTCTAGTGGCGTCTCAATTAAGTGAAACGAACAGCAATAAGATAACGAACGTTATTAAGCAGTTCAATATTAGGAACAAGAAAATTATTCTGATTTCAATTATCTATCATAAAGAGAAATATCTAAAATCTATATCCTTCTCAACTGTTCGCACTAGCAGAACTACCAACATTACAGGCTGTAGGACTAAATACGAAAGACTAAAATAACTTTGCCTAATTATTAATCATGATGTTCACGTAAGGTATGCAGACTATATTGATATTCTTCGCAGTGAAACTTCTAGACCCCGCCATTCGATATCCGTGCTCCTGCTGTTCACACCGATTGTTTTAAGTGTAGCTTCTTCCCAATAGCGAATGGAATTCTCTGTCTGAAGAAGCCATTTCTATTCCATGCCCACCCACAGATTTATTCTTAAACACATAGCTTATATTCTCATTTGTAACTAATGTAGTTTTTTTTTCTGCGTTCTGCTTATATGTCTCTGTAATGTGGACTCGATCCCGCGATCTATGGTGCGATCTGCTTATATGTCTTTTGGCGCTATTAATTTTGTTCCTTCATATGTTAGTTTTGACAGCATAATATTGTTACAAGCCGTTTTACAACCGTGTTAAAACATAATTATGTTTTATTTGCACAATTATTGTTATATATTTCTTTTCCATTCATGTAATGTCCCTGTGTAAGGGGCGACAGTATAGGTATGTAAAGGAATAAGTAAAACACCTATATCCGACCAATTCTTGGCCGTGGATCGCGAACGCGTTCCACGTCCCACTGGCCTCGGTCTCGCTCCACGGACCACGAAGGCACGACATTCGCCCGTCGACATCGTTGCCTTTCAGCGGCGCTTATTGCAGCAGTTTTATTAGTCGGTGCTATCACACTCGAATAAGTAGTCGGCGGAGACACATCGTTGGTGCATGTGGAAGCTGCACTACTCCGACAACGAGCCGTTGCACGCTAACACGAAGGGAAATGCAAAGAACGTAACTGTGTCTAGGGCGACTCCACGATGCTAGTGCAGCCAGCGTTCCTCGCTGGCATCGAGACAATGTAACTGCGTCGTCGCCAAATCGCTCCCTATCGGCGCTCGTTAGTGTCATGACGCAGTACTTCACCGTTCACAGATGGCGGCACCACCCCGCTCCGCCTAGTCCTGCCAACGGAGAGCACCTTGCGAGAGAGAATGTGTGAGAGATATAAGGCGCGTTTGTGGAACCTCCTGCATGTGCGTCGGTGGCGTAGTCGGTAGAGTGTCAGGCGCCTGTCGTCACGGTCCAGGAGTTCGGGGGCTCGATTCACGGTGCCGGAACATTTTCTTCTAATTCTTTTTGCTTTTTCATTCGTTAGTGTGCCATTTTGCCAACGTCATATCCGTGACGGAAATATGTCAGTGAGATCTTGGTGGACCTCGACATAAGACACTTCCCTGTTAAAATACGGTAAGCAATTTACAAATGTGAAGGTTTTATTTCAATCACTTAAGAAAACTATTATAATACAGAGTTCTAAGTACCGAGGCTGAAATAATGTAACATACGATAACATATTCGTCTATATATACGTTAAAACAGGTATAGAGACTAGATGTTTCGGAGCCAGCTTGGGTCACTCATGCGCCAGGCTTGTTAATATGTACGGGGATCGCTACACATCAGTACGAAACGCTTGCACGAAATGCATGCATTGCTTCACCATACGAAATTAAAACAGATTCAAACAACTCATTCTCCAGATATTTTGAAGGATTAAGGCGGTTAGCGTTCGCGCGGTTCAGAGACTTTACGAAAAATGTAGACGATTAGTCACATAGAATGCAATTATTTCCGCGGCAGTGGAGTGCGCGTGAACAGGGCACTCGACCGCAATTTCCAGCTTTTACAGCGAAAGCTGTTATGAGATCATTTCACCGGCCGTTTTTGGCGCCGTAGTTGTCCGCCGCCGCCGCCGCCACCGGTGTCCGTAACCAGTATCGATCGAAATAAGAAAAAAATTCCAGGATGGAACGAGGTTCGAACCTGGGCCCTCTGCGTGGGAGCCCAGTATTCAACCTCTGAGCCATGCCGGTGCTTGAAACTGCTTTGCACAAAGGTCCTATACAGGCTTCATGTCGGGAAAGAACCACATTAGCATATGCAATATAGCGTGGTAGAAGAGTAAAATAAGCACCAAGCGTCACACAACGCGAATTCTGTAACCAGGCGTCACACAATGCGAATTGCGCAACGAGTAGGTTGTGAAATGCTTCCAACCCATTACAAAGATCTTGCCATAATGTTTCGTCGTCACCAGGCACAGCATCAACAAAGTGCGCATAATGCCTTACATGCGTTTAGCAGGTACCACGGATCACCGTAAAATGACCAAAAATGGCACAGTGCCTGCTGCCCTACTTCTCAAAAATTAGAATGATTTAGAGCGTAGTGGTTTCCTCGCAAGTGCACTTGTATTGGTTGCCAAGGAAGCCTATAAGCGCAGATCCATTTCCTCGGGGTCTCAGTAAAATTACAATGCTTTATAGCGTAGTGGGTTCCTCGCAAGTGCACTTGGATTGATTGCCAAGGAAGCCCATGAGCGCATGATCCATTTCTTCGGGGTCTCAGTAATGTTCTTCGCCCCCCCCCCCCTCCCGTCTCTCTCCCACGTCAACTTATGTTATGCAGCATGACGGGAGAGGGAAATAGCGAGCGGGAGTCACCCAATGCAAATTACATAACTGGTGGGCCGTTTAAATCTTCCAACCCATTACAAAGGGCTGAGCCATAATTCTTCATCGTCATTAGTCGTCGCGTCAACAAAGTGCACATAATGCCTTACAGACGTGCAGCTGGTGCCTCGCTTCTCCGCAGAATGACGAATAACGGCTTAGTAGGTGCTTCCCAACTTCACAAAAATTGTGATTTATGGCGTAGTGGGTACCTTTCTAGTCTACTTGTATTGTAGCCCCAAGAGAGCTTAACGGGCTCTAGAAACGCCGGTCTTCCAGCTTTCGCTGTGACTGTGCTGCGGTTTCAGCGCAGGCCTGGCGTTTTTTAGATGCGAAGCATTTGCGAGCTTCTGCGACTTCGAGCCGATATATCTATCTATCTAGCCGCCTACGACTATGTGCTTTCCTGGCCGTCTCATTTTGGGATGTTTACCAAAATTGGTATGGCACAACATGACTGTATGATGAACATAAGTGACAGGTCATAACATGAAAATCATGACATGCATGTCATGAACGGCATTATTAACATGCCACGGTTTCGGTGCTGCTGCGGCCGTTTCACTAAACTGATAAAGTACACCAAAATTAGTATGGAGTGACAAGAGTGTATGGCGAACATAAGTGACATGTAGAGCATGATTTCAATGACATGGTATCGGAGCGCTCTCGCCCGTTTAATTAAATGGATATATACCAAAATTAGTAAGACCATACATTTCTGTATGACGAACATAAATTACAGGTGGTAACATGAAACTCATGACACGCATATCATGTACAGCATGACACACATCCCAAGATGGTGGTGCTCTCGCGGCCGTTTCGTTAGCTTGACATGTACCAAATTTGGTATTCCGGGGCGTTAGTGTATGACGAACATAAATGACAGATGGTAATATGAAAATCGTGATATGCATGTCATGTACTGCATGTTTTACATACCACGCTCATGGTGATCTGGCGGCCGTCTCACTAGCTTGATATGAACAAAATTGGTATTGCGCGGGGTGACTGCATGACGAATATAAATGACAGGTGGTAACATTGAAAAATTGGTATGGATGTCAAGTACGGCATGATTTACATCCCACGCTCATGGTGCGCTCTCAGGGGGTTTGCTAGCTTGGCATGTACGAAATCTGGTATTGCGTGACGTTACTCTATGACGGACATAAATGACAGATGGTAACATGAAAATCGACATGCATGTCATGCACGGCATTATTTACATGCCACGCTCATGGTGGGCTCGAGGTCGGATCGCTATGTGATATACACCAAAATTGGTATCCCGCGACGTGGCTGTATGACCAACATAAATGACATGTCCTAGCATGCAAATCATGACATGAATGTCATGTACGGCATGGTTTACATCACACTGCCTCGGTGCGCTTCCGGCCGTTTTATTAAGTGGATATATACCAAAATTGGTATGGCATGACATGAGTGCATGACGAACATAAAGTGTCATGCATTGTATATACCAAAATATACGTTTCATTATCATGGTATATAGAAGATTGTGCATGCATGCATGCATGACAGACATGCGATATATAGCGAACTAAATGTCATGACATGACTGACTTCATTTGCCACAAAAACAAAGAAGGCGATTCATGCAGCTTTTCGCTGGCTGCTTCGCATTACATCGATTCCCACAGTGCGTGAGGTCTGCCGGATTTTTCCTGACGAGCTCGATAACGTCCGTCACGTTTTCGTGCTTAAGCTGCCATGTACTGAAACAGCGCGTGAAAAAGATTTTGAAATTTGTAATCTCTAATATAAAGAGATGGTCAGGCGGCTAAAGCAGGCCTCTTTTGTCCCACATACGTCTGTAGCTGCTCTGAGATGATAATCACTTGTTTCGGGCGTTCGCTCGTAATACTGCCACGCGCGCTAACACGAAGGTGTATTATGCCGGGGTCCACCAAGACTCCAGTGACGTTTTTCCGTCACGGATATGACGCTGATAAAATGGACGCTAACGGATGAGAAAGAAAAAACTACAAGAAAAATCTCCGTCGCCGGGAATCGAACCTACCACTTCTCGGTCCGCGACGATAAGTGCCCGGCGCTCTCTGAATAGCCCTGAATAAGCTACCGAGGCAGATGCACGAGACTCCACAAACGCGCCTTATATCTCTCGTACAGTGCTCTCTGTTGGCGGGGCTAGGCGGGGCTAGGCGGGGCGGGGCGGTGGTGCCGTCTGTCAACGAAGACCTGAAGTAATGCGGCATGACACTTACTAGCGCCGATACAGAACGATTCGGCGACGACACAGTTAAAGCATAGAGTCCTAGATTGCGAAACCTGCCGGCGCGAAGTCTGGCTGGCCATGGTTAAAGCGTCTCGATACCAGCAAAAAAACACATGGCCACGCTAGCATCGGGGAGTAGCCCTATAGAGGCAGTTACGTCCTTTGCCTTTCGCTTCGTGTTAGCGTGTGACGGCGATCGTTGTCGGAGCAGTGCAGCCTCTACATGCACCAACGCTGCGTCTCCGCCACTGCTTCGAGTGCGATAGCATTGACTAATACAACTGCTGCAATAAGCGCTGCAGAAAGGCAATGATGTGGATGGGCGAATGTCCTGCCTTTGTGGAGCGAGACAGAGGCGAGCGGGACTTGGAACGCCTGCGCGCGTTCGCGGCTCAAGCTACGGACCTCTGCCTCCCGTGTTGCTGAAGCGCAGAGTGGTAGTGTATGCATGAGCACAGGCGTAGGTGACCCCATAACTCGGGAGCGCACACCGTGCCGTTTTTCTCCTTAATTGACGACGCTTAATTTTTGAAGAAGTGCATATCGAGTGCCAGTGTTTATTGTGTGTTTGTTGATGTCATCTTCGCGCGGGATTCACGATACGCTGTGTCCAGGTCAGGGGCGTAGGCAGCAATTTTTTTCGGGGGGGGGGGGGCACCATTTTGATCCGAAGTTGGGGGCCAGGCAAGCAGATGTGGTCGAGTGACATTTTGTGCCTTGTATGCCATGTCATATGCCTTGTATGGGGGGGGGGGGGGGGCACGGGTTTGGTGTGCCACCGGGCCCGTGCCCTTCCCCCCCGGAAACAGTGGATACCAGGGGCGTAGCCAGAAATTTTTTTCGAGGGGGGTTCAACCATACTTTATGTATGTTCGTGCGTGCGTTTGTATGTGCGTGTGTATATATACGCAAGCAAAACTGAAACATTTCGGGGGGGGGTTGAACCCCCCAACCCCCCCCCCCCCCTGGCTACGCCACTGGTCCAAGTATATGTTAACAACTTCAGGTACCACAACGGTTAAATCATGATTATGGGCATTAGTCGTCACGATGGAGATGTGCCACTAGGTGTCCGACCATAGGTGTGCGCAGTAAAGCCACTTGATGTTGGAAAGTAGCGACGCTCCTTTATCCACGCCGGCTCATCCTCGCCGCGCCGTCAACCTCCTCTTTTTTCACACTCTCTTTCGCGGAGCCGGCGCATCCACAACGCTGAATGGCTGCGACGCGCGATAGCTCCCAGTCAGGTGACCCTGACGTCACGAGAAGCGAGCGCAAGCAAACTTCGCGCGCTTTCAGCTACTCACGCCCGCCATGAACCCTCCAGGCGTCAACCCTCCAGGCGTGTGTGTACGGGTGTGTGCAGGTGTATGCGTGTTTGTATGTGCGCATATGTGCGCCTGCGTTTGTATGTGCGTGTGCGCACGTGTTAACGGGTGAGTGCATGTGCGTGCGTTTGTGTATTCGCGGTGTTTGTGCGTGTACGCACGTATGTGTATGCGTGCGCCTGCGCGTGCGTGTCTGTACTCTGTATCACTTGTGCATGCGCGTGCGTTTCTGTATCGCTGTGTATGTGCGTGTGTGTCTGTATGGCGTGTGTATGTATGTGCCTGCGTGTCAGTATCGCGTGCGTGTCTGCATCGCGTGTGTATGTATGTGCGTGTCTGTATCGCGTGTGTATGTATGTGCGTGCGTGTCTGCATTGCGTGTGTATGTATGTGCGTGCGTGTCTGTATCGCGTGTGTATGTATGTATGTGCGTGCGTGTCTGTATCGCGTGTGTATGTATGTATGAGCATGCGTGTCTGTATCGCGTGCGTGTCTGTATCGCGTGTGTATGTATGAGCGTGCGTGTCTGTATCGCGTGTGTATGTATGTATGAGCGTGCGTGTCTGTATCGCGTGTGTATGTATGTATGTGCGTGCGTGTCTGTATCGCGTGTGTATGTATGTATGAGCATGCGTGTCTGTATCGCGTGTGTAGGTATGTATGAGCGTGCGTGTCTGTATCGCGTGTGTATGTATGTATGAGCGTGCGTGTCTGTATCGCGTGTGTATGTATGTATGTGCGTGCGTGTCTGTATCGCGTGTGTATGTATGTATGAGCGTGCATGTCTGTATCGCGTGTGTATGTATGAGCGTGCGTGTCTGTATCGCGTGTGTATGTATGTATGAGCGTGCGTGTCTGTATCGCGTGTGTATGTATGTATGAGCGTGCGTGCCTGTATCGCGTGTGTATGTATGTGCGTGCGTGCGTGTCTGTATCGCGTGTGTATGTATGTATGAGCATGCGTGTCTGTATCGCGTGTGTATGTATGTATGAGCGTGCGTGTCTGTATCGCGTGTGTATGTATGAGCGTGCGTGTCTGTATCGCGTGTGTATGTATGTATGAGCGTGCGTGTCTGTATCGCGTGTGTATGTATGTATGTGCGTGCGTGTCTGTATCGCGTGTGTATGTATGTATGAGCGTGCATGTCTGTATCGCGTGTGTATGTATGAGCGTGCGTGTCTGTATCGCGTGTGTATGTATGGGCGTGCGTATCTGTATCGCGTGTGTATGTATGTATGAGCGTGCGTGTCTGTATCGCGTGTGTATGTATGTATGAGCGTGCGTGCCTGTATCGCGTGTGTATGTATGTGCGTGCGTGTCTGTATCACGTGTGTATGTATGTGCGTGCGTGTCTGTATCGCGTGTGTATGTATGTATGAGCGTGCGTGCCTGTATCGCGTGTGTATGTATGTGCGTGCGTGTCTGTATCACGTGTGTATGTATGAGCGTGCGTGTCTGTATCGCGTGTGTATGTATGTATGAGCGTGCGTGTCTGTATCGCGTGTGTATGTATGTATGAGCGTGCGTGTCTGTATCGCGTGTGTATGTATGTATGTGCGTGCGTGTCTGTATCGCGTGTGTATGTATGTATGAGCGTGCATGTCTGTATCGCGTGTGTATGTATGAGCGTGCGTGTCTGTATCGCGTGTGTATGTATGTATGAGCGTGCGTGTCTGTATCGCGTGTGTATGTATGTATGAGCGTGCGTGCCTGTATCGCGTGTGTATGTATGTGCGTGCGTGCGTGTCTGTATCGCGTGTGTATGTATGTATGAGCATGCGTGTCTGTATCGCGTGTGTATGTATGTATGAGCGTGCGTGTCTGTATCGCGTGTGTATGCATGTATGAGCGTGCGTGCCTGTATCGCGTGTGTATGTACGTGCGTGCGTGCGTGTCTGTATCGCGTGTGTATGTATGTATGAGCATGCGTGTCTGTATCGCGTGTGTATGTATGTATGAGCGTGCGTGTCTGTATCGCGTGTGTATGTATGTATGAGCATGCGTGTCTGTATCGCGTGTGTATGTATGTATGAGCGTGCGTGTCTGTATCGCGTGTGTATGTATGAGCGTGCGTGTCTGTATCGCGTGTGTATGTATGTATGAGCATGCGTGTCTGTATCGCGTGTGTATGTATGTATGAGCGTGCATGTCTGTATCGCGTGTGTATGTATGAGCGTGCATGTCTGTATCGCGTGTGTATGTATGAGCGTGCGTGTCTGTATCGCGTGTGTATGTATGTATGAGCGTGCGTGTCTGTATCGCGTGTGTATGTATGTATGAGCGTGCGTGTCTGTATCGCGTGTGTATGTATGTATGTGCGTGCGTGTCTGTATCGCGTGTGTATGTATGTATGAGCATGCGTGTCTGTATCGCGTGTGTATGTATGTATGAGCGTGCGTGTCTGTATCGCGTGTGTATGTATGAGCGTGCGTGTCTGTATCGCGTGTGTATGTATGTATGAGCGTGCGTGTCTGTATCGCGTGTGTATGTATGAGCGTGCGTGTCTGTATCGCGTGTGTATGTATGTATGAGCATGCGTGTCTGTATCGCGTGTGTATGTATGTATGAGCGTGCATGTCTGTATCGCGTGTGTATGTATGAGCGTGCACGTCTGTATCGCGTGTGTATGTATGAGCGTGCGTGTCTGTATCGCGTGTGTATGTATGAGCGTGCGTGTCTGTATCGCGTGTGTATGTATGTATGAGCATGCGTGTCTGTATCGCGTGTGTATGTATGTATGAGCGTGCGTCTCTGTATCGCGTGTGTATGTATGAGCGTGCGTGTCTGTATCGCGTGTGTATGTATGTATGAGCGTGCGTGTCTGTATCGCGTGTGTATGTATGTATGAGCGTGCGTGTCTGTATCGCGTGTGTATGTATGAGCGTGCGTGTCTGTATCGCGTGTGTATGTATGTATGAGCATGCGTGTCTGTATCGCGTGTGTATGTATGTATGAGCGTGCATGTCTGTATCGCGTGTGTATGTATGTATGAGCGTGCGTGTCTGTATCGCGTGTGTATGTATGTATGAGCATGCGTGTCTGTATCGCGTGTGTATGTATGTGCGTGCGTGTCTGTATCGCGTGTGTATGTATGTATGAGCGTGCGTGCCTGTATCGCGTGTGTATGTATGTGCGTGCGTGTCTGTATCACGTGTGTATGTATGAGCGTGCGTGCCTGCATCGCGTGTGTATGTATGTGCGTGCGTGTCTGTATCACGTGTGTATGTATGTATGAGCGTGCGTGTCTGTATCGCGTGTGTATGTATGTATGAGCGTGCGTGTCTGTATCGCGTGTGTATGTATGTATGAGCGTGCGTGTCTGTATCGCGTGTGTATGTATGTATGTGCGTGCGTGTCTGTATCGCGTGTGTATGTATGTATGAGCGTGCGTGCCTGTATCGCGTGTGTATGTATGTATGTGCGTGCGTGTCTGTATCACGTGTGTATGTATGTATGAGCGTGCGTGTCTGTATCGCGTGTGTATGTATGTATGAGCGTGCGTGCCTGTATCGCGTGTGTATGTATGTGCGTGCGTGTCTGTATCGCGTGTGTATGTATGTATGAGCGTGCGTGCCTGTATCGCGTGTGTATGTATGTATGAGCGTGCGTGTCTGTATCGCGTGTGTATGTATGTGCGTGCGTGTCTGTATCGCGTGTGTATGTATGTATGAGCGTGCGTGCCTGTATCGCGTGTGTATGTATGTGCGTGCGTGTCTGTATCGCGTGTGTATGTATGTATGAGCGTGCGTGTCTGTATCGCGTGTGTATGTATGTATGAGCGTGCGTGTCTGTATCGCGTGTGTATGTATGTATGAGCATGCGTGTCTGTGTCGCGTGTGTATGTATGTATGAGGCGTGCGTGTCTGTATCGCGTGTGTATGTATGAGCGTGCGTGTCTGTATCGCGTGTGTATGTATGTATGAGCGTGCGTGTCTGTATCGCGTGTGTATGTATGTATGAGCGTGCGTGCCTGTATCGCGTGTGTATGTATGTATGAGCGTGCATGTCTGTATCGCGTGTGTATGTATGAGCGTGCGTGTCTGTATCACGTGTGTATGTATGGGCGTGCGTGTCTGTATCGCGTGTGTATGTATGAGCGTGCGTGTCTGTATCGCGTGTGTATGCATGTATGAGCATGCGTGTCTGTATCGCGTGTGTATGTATGTATGAGCGTGCGTGTCTGTATCGCGTGTGTATGTATGAGCGTGCGTGTCTGTATCGCGTGTGTATGTATGTATGAGCATGCGTGTCTGTATCGCGTGTGTATGTATGTATGAGCGTGCATGTCTGTATCGCGTGTGTATGTATGTATGAGCGTGCATGTCTGTATCGCGTGTGTATGTATGAGCGTGCGTGTCTGTATCGCGTGTGTATGTATGTATGTGCGTGCGTGTCTGTATCGCGTGTGTATGTATGTATGAGCGAGCGTGTCTGTATCGTGTGTGTATGTATGTATGTGCGTGCGTGTCTGTATCGCGTGTGTATGTATGAGCGAGCGTGTCTGTATCGTGTGTGTATGTATGTATGAGCGTGCGTGTCTGTATCGCGTGTGTATGTATGTATGAGCGTGCGTGTCTGTATCGCGTGTGTATGTATGTATGAGCGTGCGTGTCTGTATCGTGTGTGTATGTATGTATGTGCGTGCATGTCTGTATCGCGTGTGTATGTATGTATGTGCGTGCGTGTCTGTATCGCGTGTGTATGTATGTATGAGCGTGCGTGTCTGTATCGCGTATGTATGTATGTATGAGCGGTGCGTGTCCTGTATCGCGTGTGTATGTATGTATGAGCGTGCGTGTCTGTATCGCGTGTGTATGTATGTATGAGCGTGCGTGTCTGTATCGTGTGTGTATGTATGTATGAGCGAGCGTGTCTGTATCGTGTGTGTATGTATGTATGAGCGAGCGTGTCTGTATCGCGTGTGTATGTATGTATGTGCGTGCGTGTCTGTATCGCGTGTGTATGTATGTATGAGCGAGCGTGTCTGTATCGTGTGTGTATGTATGTATGAGCGTGCGTGTCTGTATCGGTATGTATGTATGAGCGTGCGTGTCTGTATCGTGTGTGTATGTATGTATGAGCGTGCGTGTCTGTATCGCGTGTGTATGTATGTATGAGCGTGCGTGTCTGTATCGCGTGTGTATGTATGTATGAGCGTGCGTGTCTGTATCGCGTGTGTATGTATGTATGAGCGTG
The DNA here is from genome assembly GCF_013339695.2 of Rhipicephalus sanguineus. Classification (NCBI taxonomy): domain Eukaryota; kingdom Metazoa; phylum Arthropoda; class Arachnida; order Ixodida; family Ixodidae; genus Rhipicephalus; species Rhipicephalus sanguineus. The sequence continues at coordinate 195,814,370 of NC_051177.1, forward strand.
CGTGTCTGTATCGTGTGTGTATGTATGTATATGCGTGCATGTCTGTATCGCGTGTGTATGTATGTATGAGCGAGCGTGTCTGTATCGTGTGTGTATGTATGTATGAGCGTGCGTGTCTGTATCGCGTGTGTATGTATGTATGAGCGTGCGTGTCTGTATCGCGTGTGTATGTATGTATGAGCGTGCGTGTCTGTATCGCGTGTGTATGTATGTATGTGCGTGCGTGTCTGTATCGCGTGTGTATGTATGTATGAGCGAGCGTGTCTGTATCGCGTGTGTATGTATGTATGAGCGAGCGTGTCTGTATCGTGTGTGTATGTATGTATGAGCGTGCGTGTCTGTATCGCGTGTGTATGTATGTATGAGCGAGCGTGTCTGTATCGTGTGTGTATGTATGTATGAGCGTGCGTGTCTGTATCGCGTGTGTATGTATGTATGTGCGTGCGTGTCTGTATCGCGTGTGTATGTATGAGCGTGCATGTCTGTATCGCGTGTGTATGTATGTATGTGCGTGCGTGTCTGTATCGCGTGTGTATGTATGTATGAGCGAGCGTGTCTGTATCGTGTGTGTATGTATGTATGAGCGTGCGTGTCTGTATCGCGTGTGTATGTATGTATGTGCGTGCGTGTCTGTATCGCGTGTGTATGTATGAGCGTGCATGTCTGTATCGCGTGTGTATGTATGTATGTGCGTGCGTGTCTGTATCGCGTGTGTATGTATGTATGAGCGAGCGTGTCTGTATCGTGTGTGTATGTATGTATGAGCGAGCGTGTCTGTATCGCGTGTGTATGCATGTCCGTGTGTGTACGTATGTGCGTATCTTTATCACGTTGTATAAGCGTGTGTGTGTGCCTGCGTGCATGCATCGTGTGCGTGCGTGCGTGTCTGACAGCGGCATTGACACAAAAAAGGCTTGGGCTCACTCATTTGGCCCAATTTAAGTAAACCACCACATTCCTTCTTGGGTGCCTTCTTTTAGCTCATCAAGACCACAATTATGAAAAAAATTCTCGCCTATACTTTATGCTGGTTACATTATATGCGTTAATACACCGCGTTAAGGACGGCCGAGGCGGCGACGGGAAGGTAAACCGCTCAGCCGCCAGTTGATATACTCATTTTTTTCTAAGCGCTTATTTGCATATACCGAAGCGTCTTTAAAAATATATTTGTCACTTTGTTCTATCGGAAGCCCACGTTCGTCATGACTATTGCTTAAGAAACAGGTTGTCATTTGACGCTTCAAGGGGCCGATTAAAACAAGCGCGCGCAGTGATTTTAATGCGGCTGCGGCGAGCCAGTGGAGGGTTCAGCGTGCCGTGCGCAGCGCGCCGGCCATGGGAGGGGAGAAATCCGAGGAGAATTGAGGAGGAAAACGCGCGCGCGAAGGAGAGTGTCGCTACTTTCTAGATCAAGGGGCTTTAGTGCGCAGGGTATTAAGTCAATGTATGGGGCGAACTTTGCGCCCCCCTCTTCTTAGATGAAGGGCGGCCGCCCCCCATACCTCGCTCCACCTGTGCGCACGCCTATGCGTCCGACACCTAGTGGCACTGACGAGCTGTCAGTGCCACTATGCACTGTCTGGCACTGACGAGCTGTGTACATGATGTTTTATTCTTCTTCTGAAATTGTTTCCGTGCCAAAAAATTGCTTTATACGCGGTCGTGACGTCGACGAGGGCAGCAGTCAGCACGTCAGAGATGAAACTCTTTATTTGGCCGAACTTGTGTCCGGGAAACTGAAACTCAAACTACAGCTATACACTGATAGCGGCGAACAGAGCGTCGGTCCGTCGATCAAATGACAAGCGGTGAAGCGCGTCGGCATTTATTCATGTGACGTCGAATATTCCAGCGTTATCGCTGGTTGTCGCGCAAGGTCTAGAATAAGCTCGAGTGTTCGCGTCTACAATAATCGCGAAGCATCTCGAACAATTATGTGCGGTTTGCGCTGAGCGTTTGCGTTGCTGACAGTCTTTGCTAGTCAAACCCGAATACATCAAAAATAAAACATGAAGCGGGCGTGGCAGTACTGACAGAGAGAGAGAAGGAATGTAGGAAAGGCAGGGAGTTTAACTAGACTATGCGTCCAGTTTGCTACCCTACACACGGGGAGGGGGAATAGAGGAGTAAGAGAGAGAGAAGGATAGACACATGCACACAGTGCTGAGTTTCACAGGCGGTCGCTCAATGAAGTTGCAAGTACCGCAGGAGGGCTCGTGTGGCTTTCTGGGCTGATGTGCTGCGCGACCAGGCTCCTAAGATCTTTGCTTCCTTAAAGGGCCAGTCATCCAGTCTATTCAAGGCACAATGGAGAGTCCGGCGATCTTTCATTAAAGTGGGCACAGTGGCACAAGAGATGTTCAATAGTCTCTCTACAATTGCAGCTTTCGCACATGGATGAATATGCCATGCCAATGCGATGGCTGAATGAGTTCGTAAACGCTACACCGATCCACAACCGGCACAGCATTGTAGTGTCACGTCGAGAAATCTTGGATGGCAGTTGTAGCTGGAGTAATGACTCAAGGTTCTCAGGGCGATGGTTGGAGTTAAGCGGAGAATTCCAGTGCGCAAGCGTGGCATTATGCACGATGTGACGAAGTTCTCTAGCGGCGTCTACTCTTGACAAGGGTATGAACAGTGTGGGCGCTCCATCGTGGGCACATCGGGCAGCGTCGTCGGCGAGGTGGTTACCACTGATGCCACAGTGACCCGGCAGCCATTGTAAAACAATGTCGTGTCCTTGATTAGCGGCGCGATGACAAATTTCATTGATATCAGACACCAACTGGTGGTAGCTTATACTGACAATTTTTGGCAACAAAAGTGGGGTGGAAGGCACATGACACATATGTTCACGCATTCATTTTGATTGCTTGGGCATGAAGGTCAGTCATAATGGACATGGGCCTCACATGTAGTCACTACTGGTATTTAAAATTAAAATGGTTTTACGCTTTTAACGCTACCTGGAGGTTTCAGCAATATTTAATGAGAATAAAATTAAGAAACCCTTACAACTCGCACTGTAAGTGTGCTGCTGTTACATGCCCCCTTGAATGGAATGCATTTGCGGGGCGGATTCCAGGGACTGCCATATCTGTCCGCTGAACTGTCCCACAGAAGCACAGGCAAATAATATTTGGTCCTCTGGTCAGGATATGCTGAAGGTTACTTTATATGTTTGGTAGTGCAAGCAACGAGTTGCATGAAACAAAAACAAACAAACAGATGTGACTGAAACAATAGAATCGTGCTGAGTGTTCATCTGTCGAGCTGTCCCGCCACACTTTATTCCAAGTACGATCTTATGAACACTAATTCTGCGGCGTTTTCAGCAGTGCAACTGTAGAATTGACACTCTTGAGTGGCAAGATTCCCATTACTTAAAAAAAAATGCGCGCTTGCCTAGTGGCGCGAGGCTGGAACTATCAGAGAGCTTACTGGGGTACAAGTCAAGAAAAAACTGTTCGACCAAGCTAAGTCGTTTTTGCTAGTAGTACTAAGCATGACTAACTTGGATATTCTTCTCCACTTTCGGTCGGTTCCACACACTACGCATGTTGGACACACTACGCAGCTGCTCTAAGTACGCATGTGTCACATGGTATTGGCGGGAACGTGTCACGTGACTAATTGCGTCATGTGACGTGACTCCATCCCAATGACTATTTATAGGATGTTACATGATTTTAGTCGCGTGACTAGTGTTACGTGATGTTACGTGATTTTAGTCACGTGAATAGCTGTTACATGGTTTTTTGCAAGAATATCTCACGTGACTAGCTGTTGCGTCATGTTGCGATTTTAGTCACGTGACTAGTATGTTACTTGAAGGGGCCCTGCAACACTTTTTCAGCGTGGTCAGAAAATGCTGCCGATGCTATTTACTGAAAATCACTACTCTGCTTCATTGG
>NC_051177.1:195818389-195892540 GCF_013339695.2 Rhipicephalus sanguineus
AGCTCGCAGCATGCAACCAGTTCACCAATTTAACCACTAATCCCGTCTGCTTCGCCGTACAAATGAGGCGCATGAGGTGCAGGCCAATGAATCTCTAAGCACTGGCTTAACGTGGCTAGCTTGCGGCCCCCTTTCCTAAACGGATGCTATCTCAAAGGCCACGCCTAGCCGCACCAGCATTCAGTGTTCACTGGCCACTGTAATGAATATGCTAATGAATGTACACTGCTACGAAGTGGCTTATCACACCGACCTCCACACTCTGGGCTGTCGCACTGCACAGCCGTGTGCGTTCTTCGAGGAGTAATGTCTCAGACAATGTCAGCCTGTGTGGCACACAATGCTGCAGCGCGCAAGAGAGAAAAGTGCAATGGAGGAAGGCAGTGGCGAGCAGGTGCATGTGCACTGCTATTTGGGGCTGACTGTGTGGCAGTAGTTTCGAATTACCACACCAAATAATGCGAAAAGCTATACAGCCTGAGCAAAAGTTTAGGAATCTTCAGGCTTGGAATATTACTGTGTCTAAGGGGATATCCGGGAGAATTTTGTTTACTTCATATCCACCATTTTGTTTTATTCCATTTCGAGTGTACTAACAAGATGACTGTGTCTACAGTATATCGCAGATAATGTCAAGACTGTTCCAATAGGATCAGCACTGCAATGCACATTGTGTTAGAGGCTAAAGGCAGCTAAATACCAAAATGCCCATGTGTATGAAACAAAATATTGACTGGCACCTGCAATGTGGTGTCCCTTCGCATTTAATACTTTGTAAGCGGGGCAAAGGGATTTGAATTTATGGGTTCTGCAGAGCCCTAGTTTGTAGATTACAATATAGTTTCTTGCAAATCACGAAACGTTCCTTAGCCATAAATTTTGTTCAAAATTTACAGTGCAAACATCCTGAGAATGTCGTGTAATCTAGATTCCGCAGTAATTACTCTACGACCGACTGAAATATTCGCTATCGAGGTCTGCTGCAGTAAGTGTACACCTTGACTCCGTAGAAGCAGCACAAACTTAATGCGAAATGTGCAGAGCAAGATTTCAGACCAGAGTACATTTTGCAGCATTGCGGCAGAGAAAAAAAAAAAAGCAGTCACTGGTGGGGTCCTCAAGAGAAGTGCTCATGGAACACATGGACATTTATAGCACAAAAGTGCATGAACACATTAACACAAATAACACAATAGAATGCCAATATGACACACAATGTACAGTGAACGTGGCGTGGCAACATTCGACCCACCACCGACCTCCTTTGAGAGATGACTTGAACAATTCCGAGCCCCAAGAAGAGCGATTGCTGTTCCTCATGTGTCCACCTAAGCTCGCCATCAGGGAGGAGTTACCGCAGGAATAGATATGCATTACATGTGCATGTAATATTTTAAGACGAGCTTTTTTTTTGCTTAGATTCAGAAAAAATACTTTAAAAATCCGATTGTTTGGTAATTTTCCCCACCATTTAGACTAGAGTCTCCCTTGAAGAGGAATGTTACAGGCGTCCTTACCCTTGCAAGCGCTCACGTTCCTTTTCTGTGCGTGAGCTTGCTGTTGAGCGTCCAGGTGCTCGAGGAAGTCCTTTCCCCATACAGCGAATATCTTGTTGACCCGCTGTATGTTGCGATGAACTTCTCGATTTCTTTTCGCAGCTGAAAACCAAAATGTCAACAAAGCTCAGCATGCCAGAATGAAAAAATAACGACTCGAGTGTCCAGCACAAGCTTAAATCATTAGTCATGTTTTACAAGCAACAATGCCGGAAAAAAATTTTTTTCAGGCCTGTTGATTACTGAAAGATGACCTGTGTTAACTTATCACACTGAATATCAATCACCATCAGCAGAAGCACACAGCGCACCCCTCTTCCCTCTTTGCTTGACCAGCAACCACAAAGATCCTTTCCCCACTATCTCCTATGTAGAGCGAGCAAAGACTCACTCACTTAACAAGTCCGACCATTTTACAGCATAGCTGTCAAAGCTTTCGTTTGTCCGTTTCGTGCTAACAGAATTATCATCAACATCAAGAACGGCCTCTACCTGGCACAAGCTGTGCCTAGCACGTGCAAACACAATAAGTTAAGCATGATCAAGCCTAATTAAGCTCAGAATAATTAAGCCATTTCTAATTAAGACAAATTACTAAGCTAACCCGGATTAAGTAAGTTTGCCTAGCTAGGTAGGGGGCTAAGCCAGGCCGAATTAACGTAGAATGAAGGTAATCCAAATACGCAACTGCCAATTCCAACCATCAGTGATCAAGCCAGTCGTATGTGTGCGGATTACTAATTCGGATTATCATAATTTGGATTAAGACAAATAGAGATTGAGAGGTGGTGTGATTAGCTCTGCTCTGCGAACCCGTGCCAGATTGAGCCATGCTTGCTTAAGTCATGCCAGATAAGCAAAATCCCATTGGTGCTTCGACTGAGTCTGTACTAGGCTGGCCCCCACAGTGATGTGATGATCTAGAAGCTGTTTTGGAGCAGGCTTTGGGAGCAGCAAAAAGTGCATTTTGGAGCAGGTAAAAAGGCTTTTGGAGCAGCCAAAAACGGGTTTGGGAGCAGGGAAAACAGGTTTTGGAGCAGCTAAAAGCTCACTGCCAAGTGGAAAAATGAACCGTGTGAAACAAAACAGTCAAATAAGGAGGAACTCTTCTGAAATAAAAAGTTCTGTCCAATAATGGGTGTTTGCATAACACCATTGGATCACCTAACAGCCCCATAAGCGTAAACATTGGCGTTGCGGTCCTATAATGGCTTAGGGTGGCCAAACAAACAACGCAGGTAGTGTTTCCCAGCTACAGTAGAATCTCGGGTGATACAAATCTGCAGGAGGAGCAACAATATTCGTATCGGCCAAATTTCGTATCATCAAAAAACTAGCAAAACCTGTTTCCAAACCACGATATACGCACAAAACATTTATTTCCGTCAAAAGAACTCGCGTATGCCTTTCTGGGACACACGTGAATGGACCAATAAGGGACGGCACAGCTGGCTGCCGCAAAAGCGCGCGTCAAAGCTTCGCATGAGGCCAACTGAATCCATCATAGTAACAACACAGAACACTTTGGTAACAAGCGAAGATCGACATGAACGCCGAAAGGCTTCGTGCCAGGGGCGTAGGCAGAAATTTTTTTCGGGGGGGGGGGGGGGGGCTGGCTACGTTCCTGCTTTGTGCCTTTTTTTTACGCCTTTAATCTACCGCTGCGTTAGCCGCGTACCTTCGCAGCTCGCAGTCGCTATCGATGATCGCGTTGATAGCGACTGGTTTCGTGCGCGGCGGTTGTGGCAAACGGTAGTTCCGTTTTCAATCCGCCTGCGCTGGCCGCGCACGTGCCTTCAAAACTACGTCGTTTGTTGCCGCAGTTTTGTCCGCGGTGTTTGCGGGAAGCAGCGTCGCTTGGACTGGGCGTTGAACACGCGTGCACTTTCGGAGTTCCGTCAGTTTCGCCGTCGCCATACACGATAGTGTCAAGAGCGACCGCGGTTTCGCCCACAACGGTTGTGGCAAACGATAACCACAGTTCTGACAGTGTGCACACTGGTCGCGCGCGTACTTCCGAAGCTACGGCATTCTGCTCTCGGCCGTTGCTCGACGGCTGGGGAATTTCACGAATCTGTATCAGCAGGTTACGTTTACATCAACGCCTCCTAAATTGGTTTACTGTGGGTTCGCAAAAAGCATGGATCGGATTGGGTTGCAATTTTTTCTCAAGTCCAAAATCCGTCTGATGTGCAGGTCTTCGGAGTTTTCAACACACCTGCTGAATTCTTGTGCTGCTTCGTGGCCACAATGTGGCCTCTTTGCTTGTAGCATGTCGCTGTATCGCTGCAAAACCATGCTGTTCGTGGTTAATAGACTGACTGCAGACAATGCAAATCCACCGGCATGGCTGCCTTGGCGACACCAAGATGATATAGTGTCACCATTTTCGTCCATCTTGTTCAAGATGTCGACATTGTCCGTGTGACCGTGGTCTAACACTGGTTCGAGTAGCAGAACTTAAAAAAAGGGGGGCAAAAATAAGACAGTCATCGAGACGCGCTGTACTAACAGCTGAAACTTTACTTCTGTGTTGCTGCGGCGGTGCGGTCACACCAGTTCGCGGCGAGCCGCCTCCTTACAAGGTGCTATTTTTGGGGGGTCACGCCATTTACAGCAGTCTGAAGAGGGTTATGTCGGCCCCCCAAAAGCCTGAGCAAGCCAAACCCAGCTTAACTAGCCTACCCATCAACCTGCATCCGGTCAGGTCCCCCCAGAAAGCGCCGGGCAGCGTGTCACAAAAAGTGATGCACGAACCCATTCTCTCGCAGCACGAAAATTTTGCCGCGCGGTAGTTTTGGAGCGTGTCGCGTTTTGCCGGCGGCGGCGCGCTGCGCACCGTTTTCCCGCTAGTGTGCTTATAGTCTGGCGCACTTTTGGCAACGAACAGCGGGATGTAGCAGGATGTAACAGGTTTCACGTCTTGGCGCAGTTTGGTGCAACTGGCGGCAGCTCTGCCGTTAGTCCAGCTATGCACCACTAGGCAAGCTGCCGAAATGTTTCTTGTCCCTAATTCACTTCGCAGTGCATTTCCAGTGGTGGTATGCACAAGAAAATACGGTACAGAGCTGCTGAACACAACTGACACCAAGGAGAAAAAAGGTTCCTTGGCAGTGCAACATTTTGTTTTACACTGAAATGACGTGGAAATTCTTGCTGTCAGGAGAGAAGTTACGATTATATTAATGCGAAGCAGTTTCAGGGCTCCTTTAAGGGGGAAGCAGTTTTTAGACAAAGTGTTATACCGTCAACTCCCGCTACAACGAAATTGACGGGACGCACAAAAAAGTTCGTTGTCGCGGAAATTTCGTTGCAGCGATATTCTATCTATAGACCACAAAAGTTAGGAAGATCTGATCATCATGACTCGTCCTTTGGTCCCGGCAAGCACATGCATTGTCCTTTGCATTTAACCTCTCGCTAACTCCGACGTACTTGGCCGCCATCGACTGTGAATGTATTTTCTCGCGTTGAAAACACAATAATACAGGCATTTAGCACTAAACTTGGGGTGCGGGTTATACGCGAATTTTGGTGTCACAGGTGGATTCACAGTAATGCAAGGAAAGCAGCTTTTGCGTCAATATGCGAGTTATACACGTGGGTTATACACGAGCAAATACTATATGCAGGCTACCCTCGAAGCGTGCCGAGCGCGTAGCGCCGCGAAGGAGCGTGCCAAAGTTCACTAGAGGCTAACTGAAAACGAAGTGCCGAAGCTCCGCACTACCACATCATAAGCGAGGAAAGGAAAGCCGAAACACTTGATGCCGTTTTTACGCTTTATGCCTTTAATCTTTCTTCCAGTGTGTTAGTTGCGTACTTCAGCGTATCAATATCGATGATCGCGATGAAGCGACCGCGGTTGCTGCGCAGCGTTTTGCGGCAAAGGTAGTTCCGTTTTCAATCTGTGCGTGCTGGCCGTGCGCGTGCCTTCAAAACTGCGTCGTTGCTATCTGTGATCGCGTCTACCGCGGTTTTCACCGCAGCATTGCTTCGAGTCGGTGCAGGTACGTTGGATGCGCGCGTACTTTCGTGCTCACCCATGATCGCGTCGACCCCGACCGCAATTGTGTTAGCAACGGTTTGCGGCAGGACGTAGTTACGCTTGGACTAGGTGCGCGCTGGCCCGCGCGTGTGCCTTCAAACGCTTTTGAATGTCATTCACGATCGCAGGGCATGTGAAACGAGCAGTAGTTTTGTTTTGAGTGCTATGTCAAAACACTGGCGGGAGTTACTGAAGAACCATTCTTGCGCAGCCCGAACGCGCATCATGGCGAATGGACACCTGTCGCCGAGCATCTCAATGGCGAATAATTTACCGGAATGTGCATGTGGTAGTAGGAAGCATGCGTCCGAGGAAGACACGTACGGGTTTGCGATGCAGCCGCACGGCTCTGGCAAAGAGAAATTGTAGAGTTTTCTAGCGGAATTTCGGCGGCAATCCTAGGCAAGCTCCTTTTCCTTATGTGGTGGCACTCGCGAAAACTTCGTTCAAGCAGAAATACCCAGAAAAGTCTTCGTTGTGACGAGACATTTTTCGCATTGTTTTCTATGGGCGGCTGATGCGGAATCGAAAATTATTCGTTGTGGCGGAAATTCGTTGTAGCGGTATTCATTATAGCGGGATTCGACTGTATTGTCTAGGATCGGATGATTGAAAACTTCCGCGATTACATACAGTCGGCCGACTATATCGAACCCGTTTTATATCAAATTATCCTGTATATCGAACAATTTCTAAACACGGTAAATTTACATTGAGAATATATAGCAAAAGTTACTGTTACACGAACAAAATAGCAACGACAACCAATATATCAAACTCCAATGTGCCTCAAAGTGCCCCAGCAAGTTGGCTTTCCCTTGCGTGGGCGGGAAAACTGCCGGCGCCACCCTAGAAAAAGTGGCTTAGACCCGGCTGTGCACGGGGGAACACCCCCCTGCAAGAAATGATCCTGACCCGCTCGCAGCGCTTACAGCCAATCAGAGGCTGTCGTGCTTTCGCCGAGGCGCGGACATGGAGGAATGGGCGCGGAGGCGGTAGAAGTGAGCGCCGTTTTTTCTTTCTTTATGCTTGTGTGCCTGCTGCTGCCTGTTTTCTTCGAGTCCTCATTCAGCGTGGTCCGTGCTGGCGGTGTTGCCTGTTGGTGCTCTGTGAACTTTATTGGCGCGCTGTCGTCATGGCTTGTGCAAAGAGGCAGAATTTGCCGTTCGCCGCGAAACTCGAAATCATAAATCAGGTCGAGCGCGGTGAAAAGAAGTCCGACGTCGCCGCCGCATACAAAATTCCAAGGAGCACCTTGAGTACTATCCTGAAGAACAAGGCAGACATCAGGGCCAAGTCGGACAAAAGGCCAGGTGCCCATGGCGCCCGACGTGTGCGCACTGCTGTGTACGAAGATGTTGAAGCGGCCGTTTACAAATGGTTTGTGGACGTTCGGTCACGAAACATCCCGGTGTCCGGCCCTATGATCGAGCAGAAAGCCAAGGACATTGCTTTCCTGCTTGGCAGGAACGATTTCCAAGGCGGTTCAGGCTGGCTGGTGTTTCCGCCGAAGTTTGGAGCGAGCTGGCAGAGTTCCCAGGAGCTATCGACGGATCGACATTCAACGAGTTCGTCAGTGCGGACGATGATGTTGCCATCATGGGTGAGCTACAAGATGAGGACTACGTTGCAGACGTTGTGCCGACCACGAGCCAAAGCGACAGCAATAAGGAAATTGACGATGGCCCATTGCCTACATCTTCCAAAGTGATTAGTGCACTTGCGTTGGTCCGGCGCTATTGCGTGAATGTGGAAGGTTGCGGCCTCAGCTGCTCCGACTCGTTGGACAACGTGGAGGCGTGCGTGCTGTCGCAGGCAGCGAAGTCGTTGACACAGAAGAAAATCCAGGACTATTTTTGTTCCAAAGTAGGGCACACAGTAAGCCACCATATTAATAAAGTACTTTTCTTATTGTTATGTGCCTTTGTGTCAAATCTATAGAGGGCCTATATCGAATTATGCCATATATCGAACTAATAAACGTTTTTTGGCGAGTTCGATATACCCGGGTTCGACTGTATATCGTCATGTGCCAATATCAAATACAACTCTGGCTTCATGTAAACTATGCCATTATTTTTAAGATTAGTTATTGAAGACATCTGATGACATATTATTAACCCTTAACTGCTTTGGACGAGCAGAGCTTGTACTGCCCAAACTGTCCCCAAAGTGCTTTGGACGAGCAGAGCTCGTCCTAGCTGAATAGGTACTCCCCTCTAGCGTTCAGGACAAGAGGCGCTCTTCTACAGCTTAGATTGCATGTAATCCACCAGATGGCAGCATTTACTTGACAATTTATTTTTCTCCTGTGGAAAGAGCGCGGTTTTTGTAACGAAGAGATGACTTGCGGTGACGGCCACCCATGCATAGCTGGCTCGTCATCACGAAAAAGAAGCTTTTCATTTTAGTCATCTTCTTCGAGTGATGATGATTCAGATACAGATGTTTATCTTGTGTCCGGAAGTGAAGACAGCGATGGCAGTGAACTGAACATCTCCTCCGGTGATGATGAAAACAGCTCGGAAGCGAACATCGCGAGTGCTTGCCAGTGGATCCTGCTTGATGCGGACAATCCTCCTGTGAAGCCTCCTCGCTTTCCATTCTTGGCCATTCCAGGCAAGACTCAACTTGTCATCGCCAGATGACCTTATGGAATATATTCAGCAGTTTCTTCAAAAGTGCTTCATTTGCTCTCTGAAGCGAGGAGAGAACGGGAAAAAGCTGAGAAAGGAAACTCGCTTTTGGTGCAGGAGCTGCAACAGGCCCCCTTGCATTATTCCGTGTTTTGATTTGACTAAGTATGTGGTACAAATATTTTTGCAACATCGACTAGCTACTTTTTAATACAATCAGATTCGAAATCAGCAATAAAAAAATAGGCACTTTTGGTTGGGAAATTTTCAAAAAAATAAAGCACTTGAGGCGTTAAACTGGCTGAACAGATCTAGCTGAATTAACCGTGCCAAAGAGTGTAAAAAGTGCAATTTTAAGGTTATAGTTTTTACAGAACAAAAGTTATGAAGCATTAAAGTTGTCATTCGAATGACAGAAAAGCACTTGAATTCAGCCTTTCTAAAAAATTTACACCTTCCTGAAGTCACATTTGGCATCCTGCAGCTCTCACTAAACACAGTTTTTCAGCAAGATAAAAGTGATCATAACCAAGTGTGCGAAAGCTGGGGAAACTGTCAGAAGACAAGGGCTACAAAAAATAGAAACCGGGAAAATATAGTAATGAACAACATACTATTGGTTGGTGATGCGACATAAAAGGCTGTACTAATAGCTACAATGATCTAGGATGCATGAAACTTAGAGGTTATGCATCAGTAATGGCAGAATCTTAAAGTAACATTCCCAAAATATGACAGCTTTAGCAGTTTTCAGTCCCAAAAAGCAGAAAAAGATCTTGGCAACGTTTGCAAATGCTCTCAACATTGCCAGTATACCATTCTTGAAATGAGAAACCAGAGAGGAAGTTGTTGCGACTGGCGTCAACACCCCGAAAGTGGCAGAATGTGACACACCTGATTTAACACAGTTGCAATGCCCTGCGAGGCATTGGGAGTCAATGCCAACAGCGACATTGCAATGGCACACACACACGCACCCAGAAAGCAACGGCATTTCTGCAGAAGCAGCAGACACATACCCTCGGGATCTCGACCTGCAGCCGATGCCTCTCCTTGGCCTCGAGCAGGAGGCGCCCTCCTCGGTTCGTCAGGCGCGATGGATCCGAGGCGAGCTTTTCCAGCTCAAGCGACCTGGACCACAGGGCTTCATGCCGCTCCGCTTTGGCTATGATCACCTTGTTCTCCGAGTAGAACTCTTTCAGGGCCTTCAGCTGCTCCTCCAGCAGCGCCAGTCGTTCCTCAGAAATGTCTGGAAAGGCATAAAGTGAACGAAAATGCATTCCACAGGCAATAAACAGAGCATGAACACATTGATGAATTTCTTATTTCCAGTTGGCGGGGGTGGGACTGCCCAAAGCATTTTCGTGCAGCTTGGAGAAGGTTCATTATGGAGCAGGCCAATATGAAATTTGCAGCCTTTGACAGTGAAGCCACCTGCTGCACGCAAATTTTGATAAACTTGGTAAACTTTTAATTTGGGGCAGCCACCGCAAAAGAAAAGGTGCATTACTGCCATAGCAAGGCAAACTGAAAAATAACGCGACATATTTATAATTATAAGCTTTTTCTTTTCAATGCACCAGAGTGGGCGAAGTGCCTGGAAAGCAGCTTCAATTAGCCAACTTTGAGAGGATCCTTTCTCAAATGCCATAAAATACCGCAAATACCGTAAAATATAGCTAAGAACAACAGAGAGCAACAGACAGGGCGTGCAAACACGGACACAAGAAAGAAGTCAGGACACCACAAACGCCGACTAACAACTGAAGAGATGCACAACGGCGGAAAAGAAAGAAGGCACGAAAACTTATCTGCGCATGCCCATGCAACAGGCGAATCTATCAATCCGGCACGCGTGGTGGTCTACGTGGAAGATAACTGTTAAGACATTTGATTTCATCTTTATGCAAGTTAATCGACGGTTGGCTCAGGCATGCGCTACCACTATTATCGATATGCCATGCTTCAATCATCAGGCGCGTTTCTTCATTTCTATGCCGGTAAAACACTGCGCGTTCATCGAATTTTGGCGTGCACTTACCATGCAGACAATGTAAAGATAGATTAGAAGGTGAGCCTCCTGTTAGCGATCTCTTATGTTCCAACAATCTCTGGTTAATGCATCGGCCTGTCTGCCCTACGTAGAAGCGGCCGCAGTTGAAAGGGACCTTATACACCACACTCGTACGGCAATCAGTGAATTTGTTGGTGTGTTTTACTAGGGATGGGCGAATAGCAAATTTGAGGTTCGAAGCGAATCCGAAGCCAATAGTGATTTCGTCGAACAATTTCGAATCGAATAGTTCGAATAGTATATAGCGCATATTATTATGAAAAATGAGCGTTTTTGTCATGACCCTTGCACAATATTTTTAAGAATTGGAACTAGGTATGAGCGAATGTCACTTTTTTGGTTTGAAATGAAGTGGAAGCAACCTTGAATAGTATCAAGATTTGAATAGCAGTAGGGTGCAGGTTAGAAGTGGTACAATATGTTACAATTTAAAAAATTACTATACTTAGCGCATATAAGCCCATATAACACGATTTAAACTAAAAAAAAAAATGTACACTTAACCTTGAAGTGTGGCTTCGCGGCAGTGTAGATTTCTCCTGTAGAGGTGGTTTCACGGTACAGCAACCTGACGCTGCAGTGAAACCACCTTTACAGGGGGCTATGTGCGGTCAAACGTACATATATTCGTTCATTTCGAATACTTCGAAATTTCGAATAATATAAATTCGTATCGAAGCGAATTCGAATACTGTAATATTCGTTCGAATATTCGAAACACCCAAATATTCGCCCATCCCTATGTTTTACGAAACAAATATCGGTCCGCTTCTTGTATCTTACTCGCTCATTCCTCCTCTGCACAGCGGCACGAATCTTACCTAGCTCATTGGCAGCCGTGAAAACAACATTAACGCCGTATCTACTTCCTACTTTCTTTAGCCTGTGAGATACGCAATGAATGTACGGTATACCTACGACACGTTTCTTCCTATCGCTTTCTGCAACCATGCTCGGACTTAACACAATGGACTTTCTTTAAACGTTCAGCGACAATGGCTACTGCATCATGAGGATACCCTACATCTAAAAGATGCGTAACCTGTGCGTTAAAGCTATCACTCATTTTGTGCTCACACGATTTTGTGAGGGCTGACTGAAGGCAAGACATGGCGATACCGTTTTTTTTACAACCTTAGAGTGCTTCGACCAAAAATTTAACAGCGGTTTCGAAGATCTAGGAGAATACTGCGAGCACACGTGGTTCTTCTGAAATGGTAAGGAAATGTCTAGAAATTGTATTCCATTATTCTGAGGCACCTCTTTGGTAAAGTTCAGCCCTCCTCCATTTAATTCAAATTTTTCGATCACTGAGATTACCACGGTTTCAAAGTCCTCACCACTACAAAAAATCAAGTAACTGTCCACATAACGAAAAACCTTAATAACCGAATTACCTAAGGTGCCTTCCAAAAGTCTGTCAGTCTTGCTAAGGTATAAATCACTAAAAACCGGAGCAACCTTACAACCAATACATATCCCCGATTTCTGCACATAAACACCTTCCTTCCAACCTACCAGCGTCGACTTTACATATATGGAAGGGATTTCCAGAAAAGCCCCGGTAGAAACACCACATTTATCCGTGAAAACCATCTCGTGCCCTTGTTTCTTAATACATTTATTAACACATCTTAACAAGTCCTCATGCGGTAAGGAGTAATAAAGGTTTCAATATACATACTAAAAGCTTTACAACAGCCGGGGTTCTCCTCCGAGAGGAACTGAACTAGCGCCCGTGAATTACGCATACGAAAAGGGTCTGGAAAACTCACAGGGGTTAAGCAGTTCTGCAAATAACTAGATACAGCGACTTGCCAGGTGCCTTGCTCTGAAACAATTGCTCGAAACGGAATCTCGTTCTTATGTGTTTTCGCTGAGAAAATAGCTTGTAATGTCAAGAAGGCTAAACCACTTGCTTTAGAAGTGTTTTTTTTTCAACGAAAAAACAATTCTGTATCTAGTTGTTTGCGGAACTGCTTCACCTCCGAGCATTATATACTGTAGAACCTCGTTGATACGTTTCCGAAAAAACGCGGAAAATAAACGTATGATCCGGGAAAATGTACGATCCGAATCCAGTAAAAATTGAGGCTGACAAGCCCATACTGAGGTGCAAGGGCAAAAAACATTTATTTCTCAAAAAACATGGAGGGACTCTTCGATTTTCGAAGTCCTGGCATCTCGCTGGCAGCCAGAGGTCAGCCAGCTAGTTCCGGCCCTGACCGAAAATAACGTCGTGGTCAAGTGTATTGCAATCCCGAGCCAACCCGAATATTGCAAAATCGAACTATGGGACAACCAGCGTAAACGTAAAGAAACGCTACCGCCGTGTCAGCAGACGAAGCTTTGCGCCGCATGAGCGTCAGTTCTTTCTGCATTGGCGCTTGGAAATATAGGGCTAGGTTTGCCGAAGAGCAGAAGTGATATTCTCAAGCATACACATTTGGCATACGATCACGTACGTTCGCATGATCACGTGTGACTTAATTGCCCCGTCCGTGAAGAAAACTGCCGCCCCGCTAAAGGCTTAACAAGCTCAACTCTTCGCAGTGCACGTAACAATCACGGTACAACACGATATGCGAAATCTCGCGAAAGTGGTAAGCGTGATAAGCGTCCCCGAAAGCGACAGCCGTTCACGGCTATCGCATACTGCGTCGCACACTCGTGCTGATCAGTTTGCGTTCTGTCTTAACTTGAGACACGTGCTGGTATGTTCGCCGCCACCCGTAATCACACCATCTCGCACAGCGGAACGGGCTTTAAAAGATAACGCCCGGCGTAATGGCAACCGAAGGTGTAGTGCCCACGCGCCCGCACTGCGATCTGTCGAGTCCTCAAAAAGATGGCGGCGAGCGCGCATCTTCTCGTTTTGGCGTCTGATAGCCAGAAACCTCCCAGATATCTTCCAGAACAAATATTTTCTGGCAGCTTCCGACGACCTTCTGGTAGGCGGAATTGCCCAGCCAGAAAAATACTAACGCCGACTGGAATTGCGCCGGGCGGAACAACCCAAAAACGAATGCGCTCCGGGAGCAAAGTGTGGGGGAAATTATCGGCCATATTCACTGGGCACAATGGCGGCGTTGCTATGGTTACGGGTGGCAATTCGGCGGCGCCATGTGCGTATCCGCCGCAAGCCGTTTGAAGATTTTGACGGCCAGCGTCGCCGCCTGCCTTCGTTCGGGTCGATGTGTGGTTGACAGAGAGCGGCGATCGAGCAATTCGGAGAAAACGCGGAGGAGACGATCGAGCAATTCGCAAGAGACGCGGAGGGGACAATTGTGCAAAGCAGAGAAAGCGCGGAGGGGGGGAAGGCACTGCGGAGAAGCTGCCGTCGCCGCGCGGCGGCTGTCTGCCACTTCGCGCTTCACAAGTACACGAGAGGGCCCTTTTTGCACACCTGAATGAGAGTTTCCGAGTACAAAACGTATCATACGACCACAATTTTCGGCGGTGCTGAACGTTGCTGCCGAATAATCACATTTTCCGGGAACGTATTAAACGGAACGTATTACACACAGCTGTATTGTGTTACTTTTAATTTTCGCGATTTCGAGCGTAGGAGCCGGGAAATCGTACTAAGCGGGAACGTATCAACTAGGTTCTACTCTAGATCTTGCAAGGTGTGATGGCTGATGTGGGACCGAAGACTACTGCTACTACAACCAAACCTGCTGTTTTCCAGAGAGTAGGAAGCACCACGGCAAGGAGTACCAAACAAACCTTCGGGCAACTTGACGTAAAGCACGCACCTTCAGAGTCGTCATCGTCCAGGTACACACGACTCTGTGGGACGCAGCACTTCTTGTACCAGGTGAGCAAATCGTCCTTGGCGCGAGTGACAAACTCCCGCAGGCGCTCTTTCTTCTGCCGCTCGTATCCGGCAAGTGTGGCCCGCAGCTGTGAAGGCAAGAGAACATTGAGAAAACCGAGCGGCAACTCGTGGCAGAATGTTAGCATTTTTGTAGGCATGCCAGCACAGAGTGCTGCAAGCCTGCTTAACATATGCCCACTTTGTTCATTAGAGGCACCCACTAACATTTAATAAACACTTGCAGTAGCGAACCTCATAGTCAAGAGACTAAATACAGCGCAGATTCAGAATTTTACAAAAAGTTCTGCAATATTACACATGTGCAGGATACAAAAGAAGGTCTCACAGTCGCAGACTGTACCAAGACCTCTTGTGCAAAAACCATTATGGTAGCTTACAATTCAAGGCAACAGTAGAACAACAGAACAAAATGAACAACTGATTACCTATACATACGATTTTAGCATATCACATAATCCCAAGAGAGAGTGTGTGAGAAAAACAAGGAAATAAAACCACTAACTGCATAGTTGCAAAAAGTAAAATAAAAGATACAATAGGCCTGCTTAAAGTGCAGTTTTAGTTCTTTGAAATTGATGTAAAGATCTAGCAGTTTCCACAACAAGAGCAACATCAAAAGTATTACAATTTGAGAAAATATACTGAACATCCACTAGCCAACATGGTACAACTTGTGCCCTAGCAAAAATGTTAAGTTGTACTATTAAAATGTGAACACAATCCTTACGAAGCTTTTTAATTTACCATCACTGCTGCAAGTAGGAGAGATTAGTTTATGCAAAGAGGGTACTTTGAAAACAAAAGGAGTTTGTCAGCAACTGTACTTAAGTCTTTTTTATAGCGCTGCTGCCTCAAAACTTAAAACATGTTTTGAAGCAAGTGTAATAATAAATGTTAGGGGGTTAACGTCCCAAAACCACGATACTTGTTACAACTTGTAATGTTGGAACTTGTTATCAGGAGCTAAAGAAAACATTGGATGTTGAAATGAAATATGAACCCTTTTTTTTTAGTATTTGCCATGCTGCTTACTTGAATGGCAACTTCTGCTTATTTAGCATGTTTTGAAAAATGTAATCGGATGCTGCACTTGTGCACTTAGTATTGCAGTGGTCATGAATTGAGTCAGTGTGTTTAAGCTCTCATAAACCTTCTCCGGCACAACCCTGCTGGACAGCGAAGGACTCCACTTTTTCCAAGTACATCAGAGCTTCTTCAGCGGGAATTCTTGGTGCTTCCTCTGCAAGGCTTACTTTTTCCTCTTCACTTCTTCCTGAGGTAGGACGCTCGCTACAATCTCCTCTGTAAACTGAGCAGCGCATTTATCAACGCAAGAGTCACTGGTGACATTGTCCTCAAAACGCAAAGCGCTGCCTGTGCCCAGTCTCTCGGAGAATTTCGAACCAACATGACGCGAGAGGCACTGGATGGTACCACAAAATATGTTCGTAGAACTGAAATGCACTCTGCGCCAATTTCGTTAAACTGAAGCGTGGTTGCATGGGCTCCAATAGCACTTTGGTGGGGGATCTTAAAAAGCTCGTACCACTGAATAGTTCACACCACTGAATGAAGCTCGTACCACTGAATAGTTCACACCGACGTTCGTTCAAGTGATATTTTACTGTAAAACAACCAAGACGAAGCTTCGGGACCCCTACAAGCCACCAAAGAAACGTGGGAGGCAATGCCGATGGCAGAGAGCTCGGAAGATCAGTGAAGCCTGGTAGACCAGGCACGAGCCTCGGCATTAGCCAATGGCTTTCTGGACTGGGAAAGCCGTCCACCCTTGGCGAAGAAAGAACACTAGTTTTCAACAAGAGTCTATTCCTCCTCGACATAACCAAGCATGACTGTACTGCAGCATCAAAAGAACCCTTCCCGGCCCAACTTTCTCGAATGCTAGGAGAAGCAATTAACGAGGCATTCCTAGTTACATTCCCAATCGCATTTGCCCTCTGAACTTAGTTTCCATGCGCAAGTGGAGTTCACGCCGAATCCAAGTGGCACTGTTGCAATGCGAGCACCCTTCGTTGCAATCACCTGTCGCCACCACAGATTGCCTGCTCAAGCTTGCCAAGAGGCCACTTGCAAGACAAAGCTTGCCACACCACGCAATCGAGTGCATTTGTTCTTTTTTTTTAACAGATTCTCTGTGACTATTGTGGTACAATAACTCTTAAGCAACCTGAATCGGACTTGCAGCACATAATGGCATGGCCACTAGGCAGAGTCGGCCACGTGTGACTGTCATGTGTTAGGTTCGAACGTTAAGTACTGTCACTGAAATAATTGTTTCAGTGACACAATCAACGAAACCGTGTGGTGGAAAAACATTCCTTCATTATTTCTAAAAATAACTTAAAGAAAGAAAGTACAATGAAGAAAGGGAAAAAAACTGTATCTATACAAAAAGAATAAGTAAGAGTCCAAATCTGACTACAAAAATTAAAGTCCGGCAAAATTAGCAAAGTTCCTCTCACGGTTTTGGTAGAGGTAGACGTTGGGGTGCTGTGGCGAGGCTGCGGCGAGACGTCGGTGATGTAGGCGTCTGTAGGGCAGGAGCGAAGAGGGCCGGTTCTTCCTGGAGGCTCGGTCAACGGGTCAATGGAGAGCTTGCCGAGTGCACCCTGGATACCATTACCACAGCCACGTGGTACAGCAGGCGTCGTCCTTGCGGGTCGAAGAGGTTGCCATCGAGTCTGCTGGCTCGGGTCCGGAACCCAACTGCCTTGAGACCACCTCGATCAGTCGGCAACGAAGGTAACACACGTCTTCCCTTCGACGTTCCAAAAGCCAGCCACCTCGTCTTCCTCTTCCTTCTCCGCCTTGCCCCGTCCACAGCATTTCCTTTGTGCGCTCTTCTTTTTCCTTACTCTGATGCACTTCACGTGCTTTCGGTTTCGATGTCTCACCGATATAACGAAACACAGCACTTCAAGTCCAACAGTTACAGTCCAATACCCATCACAGAAAGCCCCCCCAAGAGAAGTTTTTTTAGGAAAAAAAAAAACGTTGCGAATAGTGATGGGAACACAAGCAGCCAAACTAATGGAACTATAGGACAGGGGTCAAGTCCTACTCAAATAATCTGCCCCAACATTTTCTGAGCCTTTGATGTATTCAACACGGAAAGAATACTCCTGAAGGGTAAGGCTCCATCGCAGAACTCTGCTATTTAAATGCTTTGCTTGCGTCAGGTACAACAAAGGCTGGTGATCAGTTTGTATCACAAAGGCGGTTCCATAAAGAAAAATGTGAAATTTTTCCACCGCCCATACCAGAGCCAGGCATTCGCGTTCAATTGCAGAGTAGCGGGTCTCACGGGGAGCTAATTGCCTGCTAGCATAAGAGATTGGATGCAAGACACCCTCATGTTCCTGCATTAGCACGGCGCCAAGTCTTGTGTCAGATGCATCAGTACGAAGTACAAACTCCTTCTTAAGGTCTGGTGCTCTTATGACGGGCTTAGTGCACATCGCATGCTTGAGGTCTACGAAGGCCGCTTCTCTTTCTGGAGTCCAGGTCAGCCGATTGGCTTCTCCCTTCTTGAGCATGTCAACGAGAGGCTGCGCCTTCTCAGCGTATCGTGGAACAAAGTCACGATAATAGCCTGCTAGACCGAGGAACGAACGCACTTGTTTCTTTGTCCGAGGCTTAGGTGCTTGAAGGATATTTTCAATCGTTTCTTCGTGCGGTTGAATCTTTCCTTCACCGAGACGATGGCCGAGGAAAGTGATGGTGGTTGCTCCGATCTCGCATTTTTGTGGCTTTACTTTGAGACCGGCGCCCCTAATCCTATCAAAAAGACGTTGGAGCGTTTGCAGGTGCTCGTCCCACGTGAATGTTGCGACGAGGACATCGTCGATGTAGTGCACTACGTTGGGAAGCCCTGTCAAGAGTCGTCGCATAAGTCGGGTAAACACTGCTGATGCCGTTTTTATTCCGAATGGCATGAATAAAAATTGGTAATGACCAGACTGTGTAGAGAACGCCGTTTTGGGCCGGGAACTCTCTTCCAAGGGCACCTGCCAATATCCCTTCGTCAGGTCAAGCTTTGAAAAATATTTCTTATTTCCCACCTCCGTGAACATGATGTCGGTCCTTGGGATCGGTTCTGCGTCCGCAATGAGCACACTGTTGATGCGGCGGAAGTCGATGCATGCTCGATATGACTTGTCTGGCTTCTTGACCAGAACAAGTGGAGAGTTGTATGGTGATTCTGTGGGTTCGATTATGCCGAGCTTGAGCATATCGGCCACTTCCTTCTCGACGGCATCCTTCATGGCGAAAGGTAAAGGGTACTGCGGCGTATTTACCGGCTCCGTTGTTGTTAATTCAAGACGACATTGCAACAAGTTTGTCTTGCCCGGGACGTCAGAAAAAATATCCTGGTAATCTTCCAGGAGATGTTGAAGTTCTTGAAGCTGGTCTGTGCTGAGAGCAGATGATTTCCGAATGCTCTCAATCCCGGAAGTTTTCTCCACAGTGAAACTTGGTACAGGATTGTCGGTCACGTCTTCTTCTACCACAACGAACGATGAGGCCTGTGCAGGTACGTTCGGTTGGCGTTCCTCATATTTTTTCAGCATATTAATATGAAACAGCTTCTTCGTGTGGCCGACGTCAATCCAGTAGTCGAAGTCATTCTTCTGGGCTGTCACTACAAAAGGTCCTTTCCAGTGCATAAGAAGTTTGTTGTGGCTCGTTGGAAGAAGAATCAAAGCTCGGTCACCCACCTTAAGACGACGGCGACCGCTCTTTCTATCGTAATACTTCTTCTGTAGTCGCTGAGCCATTTCGAGTCCTCTGTGAGCTATCTGCAAAGTTTGAAACAGACGCTCTTTGAGGTCGAGGACGTAACCATAGACTGTTTTAGTCTCTTCATCGATCTCGTCCTTGGTCCAGATCTCTTTAAGTAGCGTCAGTGGACCTCGTACTTGGTGGCCATAGATTAGCTCGAAAGGCGAGAAACCAAGACTGGTTTGTGGAACCTCTCTGTAGGCAAACAACAGAGGAGCTATGTACCGGTCCCATGACTTAGGTTGTTCCTGGCAGAGTTTACGGAGCATCTCTTTGATTGTTCCGTTAAACCGTTCAACCAATCCATTGCACATGGGATGGTACGGAGTGGAACTCAGGTGTTTGATCTGAAGTAGACTGTTTACCTCTTTCATTAACTCCGAGGTAAAACATGACGCCTGATCACATAGAATTCCCTTCGGAAATCCTATGCGTGAAAAGATTTCCACCAGCCCTTCGGCTACAGTTGCTGAGCCAATAGCTGGCAGTGGTATCGCGTCAGGATACCGAGTGGCAAAATCCACCAGCGTGAGAATATACCTGTTGCCTTTTTGTGAAGTTGGAGAGAGTGGTCCGATGATATCAACCGCCACTCTCTCAAATGGCGTGTCTATGAGCGGCATACGGCCAAGCAGCGCTTTGCTCAACTTTCCTTTCGGGAACGTCCGTTGGCACGCGTCACACGACTTCACGTACCTCTTGATGTCTTCCTGAACACCAGGCCAATAGAACGGGCTCAGTACCCTTTCGGTAGTCTTCTTGATGCCTTGGTGTCCGGAGAGCGGGTTTTCGTGGGCTAGCTCAAGAACTTGCGCACGGAGCGTTTTCGGTACTACCGCTTGTTCGATCGTTTTGCCAGGGCAAAACTGGTAGGAGCGGTACAGTAGATCACCACGTACGTAGAACGAGCAGGATGTTGATCCCTTGCCTTTGAAGGTTTTGCCCACCTTAGCTCGGCAAACTTCAAAGCTCTTGTCATTCTTCTGCTCCTGTTGAAATGTCTCTCGTGAGACCCGAATGAGGTTCATTACCTCCTCTTGTCTCTTCCCTTTGCGAGCCACTGAGGCCTTTGCGAGAACCACCGCGGGCCTTGAGTGGAGATCCTCCGTTTTGCTCCCTTTTACGTTCTGAGCTGGGCATACGGGAGTGGACAAGGTCTTCTTCCAGTTTTTATCTGGGTTCGTGTGGTCCCGAGAACCTGGCACATTTCCGATGATGACATCGTAGAGAGGGTTTTCCAGGCATTTTGCCACAATGGCGCCTGAAAAGTATGGCGACGAGATAAGTACGTCTGCTTCCAGGGCCTCAGTGGTACTACCGTCAGCCAAAAGTAAGGTTGCCATTGTACCCGTCAATGCCGTATCCGGGACCAAAGAACGTCGTACGACCACGCTGTTACTGCCTGTGTCACGTAGAACAGATACAGGCTTCTCAAACATTACTCCTTGCATGACTGGCATGTCGTGGCTGTTTAAACTTGGGCTTCGAGGAGCACTTGTACCTCGCTCTTCATCTCGTAGCCTGAAGTCTTGACTTCTGTTGAAGGAGCGACTTCTCATGGAGACACAACCGGCGACTTCTTTTGTGCCTGAGCCCTTGCGTCTGCAGTCTTGCACATTATGCCCTGTCTTCCGGCAATACGTACAGTATTGTTGCTTGGAGCGCATACGGCAGTCGGATGTTTTGTGCCCATATCTGTCACAAACGAAACATCGGACTTGCGTCTTGCCAGAACTCCTTCCTTCTTTCTCTTTTGCAGCACCTTCTTCCGGCCTTTCCTTGGACACCAAGAGATTCTTGTGCCCTTGTGCTTCCATATAGTGATCTGCGGCTTCAGCGATTCCATCAAGGGTTTCATAGTTTCTCTCTCGAAGAAACAATGTCAGACGACGGTGGCAATTCTGAAGCAGTTGCTCGCTAACGATTATGTCTCGTACCGCTTCAAACGTCTTTCCTCGGTTGGCCATTTCCATCCAACGGTCGAAGAAACTCAAAAGCCTCGTGGCATACTGCTTCGCTGTCTCCTCATCTTGGGGTTTGCTCAGCCGGAACTTTTCCCTGTAACCCTCAGCTGTGCATCGGAAGCGTTGAAGTAATGCCTTCTTAGCCTTGTCATAGTCCACTGATTCTTCAGGGGACAAGCGACCAAAAACTTTCAAGGCCTCACCATCCAAACACAAGCTGAGTGCGGTGGCCCACCTGTCTAGCGGCCATCCCTGACCGGTAGCGACGGATTCAAACCGTTTAAGGTATGCGTCGAGATCATCGCGATCCTCCTTGAAGACGGGGATCAAACTGTGGGGGTTAATCATCATCGGTGACTCGTTTCTTTCCTGTCGAGCACCAGCATCTCGTTCCTGGCTATTTCCAGCCTCGGCCAGTTTGACCCGCAATGCTAGGACTCTCTCTTCTAGCTCCAGGCGTTCCTTCGTAGCCTCTCGCTCTGCTTGCCTATCGGCCCGTGCTTTCTCAGACTGCTCGTCCACCCAGGCTTTTAGTTCTGCGCCCTGCAGACCCATGCTCTGACCCAACGTTACAAACTCTGCTGAAGACATTCCGAACCCCTTCAATTCATGCACGCTTTACCACACGGTTTCGTCCTGTCGTAGCGGACGCCAATCTGTCGTGTGTTAGGTTCGAACGTTAAGTACTGTCACTGAAATAATTGTTTCAGTGACACAATCAACGAAACCGTGTGGTGGAAAAACATTCCTTCATTATTTCTAAAAATAACTTAAAGAAAGAAAGTACAATGAAGAAAGGGAAAAAAACTGTATCTATACAAAAAGAATAAGTAAGAGTCCAAATCTGACTACAAAAATTAAAGTCCGGCAAAATTAGCAATGTTCCTCTCACGGTTTTGGTAGAAGTAGACGTCGGGGTGCTGTGGCGAGGCTGCGGCGAGACGTCGGTGATGTAGGCGTCGGTAGGGCAGGAGCGAAGAGGGCCGGTTCTTCCTGGAAGCTCGGTCAACGGGTCAATGGAGAGCTTGCCGAGTGCACCCTGGATACCATTACCACAGCCACGTGGTACAGCAGGCGTCGTCCTTGCGGGTCGAAGAGGTTGCCATCGAGTCTGCTGGCTCGGGTCCGGAACCCAACTGCCTTGAGACCACCTCGATCAGTCGGCAACGAAGGTAATGCACGTCTTCCCTTCGACGTTCCAAAAGCCAGTCACCTCGTCTTCCTCTTCCTTCTACGCCTTGCCCCGTCCACAGCATTTCCTTTGTGCGCTCTTCTTTTTCCTTACTCTGATGCACTTCACGTGCTTTCGGTTTCGACGTCTCACCGATATAACGAAACACCGCACTTCAAGTCCAACAGTTACAGTCCAATACCCATCACAGTGACCCAATATGACTTGTTAGCAACTCAAATACTGCAACGTTTTTTTATGCACAATGGTTGGTAGATAACTTCAACTTCAGAGATTAAAAAAAAATATTCAAAATGACCTTTTTGAGAAAAATATTTTCAAACTCGAACGCTTTTTCGTAAGCGACACAAGTTCCAGCACAATTTTCAAATATAACGGTGCATGCAAAAACCACAATTTTTTTTTTTTTTTTTGAAGAAAGCACGAATATGAAAGCCAATAGTATGTTGTAACAAGTTTTATTATCCTCTGTGTAACTTATCTGCAGCAATAAATTCCTGAAACACTGGTATTTCGCGCATTTTACCATATATGCAATTTTTTTTACTCAAAAGTCCTTCAACAGAAGAAGTAAACAATACTCATAAGATTGAATTTCACTTGTTCTTTGATAAGAACAAATATTGCAGTTAAGAAGTGTACCATTGTAACCAAGAAGTGCACAGTCTCTTTGCTAGGTGCACTTCTTGTGAGAAATCAAAGTTGAGAAATCTTGAAATTGGTGGAAAATTTTTTTGTAGCCCGGATTTGTATATTTCTTTTCTAGGTCAACAAATTTTTTTGTTTCTAATTTAACTTTCAAGTCATTGTCTGGGTCTAAAACCTGCACATGGAGTAAATTTCATTGTAATCCGGAATGGCGACCGGGACGTCATGATTATCCTTATTTGGACACACCGCACCAGTAACTGCAGCGTACAGACGAGTTCACTGTTAAAGGGAACACTTGCGTGCAGGGAATGTTTGGATTTCACTCTCTTGCAAAAACATAGTGGCTTAGATTCGCATAAAACAGCTGGTGGTTGACAGTACTGCCTCCTTATGACAGACTCGTGCCATGCATGAACATTGTTTCCTTATACACTTGCTGTCAAAATGAAAGGTGCTCATTCGAGTGTTCCCTTTAACAGTGGACCGTACTATTGTACATCATCAGTAGGCACTGGTTTGCCTATTACTGAAACTAGCCTTTACTATATTAGCAACTTTTCTATCATTGTTAACAACTAGAACTGCATAATTTGAATTGCTGATCCGTTTCATTTGTCACTTTCCTCTCCTCGTGCAACAGTACTTCTTCAGGAGCCTGCGAGGCGAATATAAATAAATAAATTAGGAGCTTACTGCAGCAAGAGTTGACGGTGCGAGGCCGGTGCTGGAGCTGCGGATGTGATCTTGCTCCTCTGGCGGGATGTCAAGTCTGTCGAAGAACAATGCCAGCTGGTCCAGCAGGTCGGCTAGCTCCCGACGGCGAGCCTCCTCAAGCTGCTTGAGCTGACCATGCAAGCACACAACAGTTCACATGCAAGGCCCCCAGGAAGATGGTGGTAGCGGTCTACAAGTGCAAGACGAGCCCATCCAGAACACCGTGAGCACAGTTCACAAAAGCAGCTCACCCTCACAGAAATATATACAGTAGAACCCCGCTGTTACGTTCCTAACTGCTGCGTTTTTCCAGCTGTTACGTCGTTTTCTGCCGGTCCCAGCATCATAGGATAAAATGTATTGGGAACCCCGCTGTTACGTCGTAACTGTCGGACCGTTCCCGTATGATACGTCGCGAAGTGTGCTCGGAGCCGACCGAGTGACTACCGAAGAGAGCAGTCATTGGGGCATTTTCACGCAGCTTGGCCTGGTTTGACCGTAACATTAGTCGCATGAGAGGTGCAAGCAACAGGATCTTTCGATTGATGCAAACGAATGCATCGCCTTCGAGATTCGTATTGCAAAGATGGCGTCTATGACGTAAGTGCTCGGGAAAGCAAGGCCTTCGAAATTGGCATTTACCATTGACAAAAGCATAGCCTTTGAGATTTGTATTTCACAAACATGGCGTCTGTGACGTAATCGCTTGCGAAAGCAAGGCCTTCGAAATTGGCATTCGCTTCTGCCATCGCGTTGGCGCAGACTCATCATCATCGTTATTTGTCGGAGGACGGGAGGAGTTCGAGCTGGTTGGAGCCCTCATGGTGTGCGCGCGGTTTACGGTCGGACTCGCCGCGCTGGTCATGATTGCGTGTGCTTAGTTCTTTCATGCCTACAGCTGTTGGTGTTAAAAAAATCACATACGTTCATTACAATTCTGTGGATGAGGCCGTCCCCAGCTCCGCGTTTCTAACCATCGACTAGATCGTGGCTAAGCGCGCCAATTTTCGTGCTGCTCGTAAGCATTGAAATTAGGGGTGTGCGAATATTCGAAATTTCGAATATTTTTGTAATAGTGTTTTCTATTCGATTCGCACTGAAATTTTACTATTCGAACTTCCCAAAAACAAATACAGTCAACGTCCGATTGAAAGTGACCCCTACAGATTTTTTAATATGCTTCACCTCATCACACCCCCGTATTGCGGCAAAGCTGCCTTTCAAGCTCCGTTACGGTCTAAGCCAAGACGCAGTCAGCGTCAGATTCGAAGTGACCCCTACAGATTTTCAATATTCTTCACCTCATTACACTCTCGTATTGCAGCAAAGTGCCTTTTAAGCTCCGTTACGGTCAAACTTAGCCAAGACGTAGTCAACGTCCGATTCGAAGTGGTCCCTAGATTTTCAATATGTTCACCTCATCACACCCCCGTATTGCGGCAAAGCTGCCTTTCAAGCTCCGCTATGGTCGCAAATGAATTAACTCAAGAAAACGCTGGTTCCAGCATGGAGATGAAAGATGTGGCAGAGGTGGGGGCTCAATTAGTGCTGTTTTGGACCTGAAATCCGGGCAGGAAGTCCGAAAAATCAGAAGCCGAAGCTTTTTAGCATCCGAAATTTCAGATGTTCTTATATATTGACGTCTACAAGGCAGCTTTGGAACTCTGGACTTGAAGGGAGCACACCCTTGTCCGCCACATCAGTTGGGCATCCACAGAAGTTGAAAGAGGAGGCTGAGGAAATGGCATCTTTGCCTATAACCTGTAAAGTGTTGTCGGCAACACTTTGGTTGCACCAAATTATGTACGTAAATAGAATTCGGCCTCCACATTGCCTCATTCTTGATAAGACAACTACGAAACACCACCCCGTGCCAGCGCTTCATCAACCTAGCAAAAAGAAACGCTTTCATGTTGCTATCTCATAAGAACATACTTAGGGATTCTCTGCAACTTTTTTCTGTAATTTCACTTCAATGTATTCGAAAATTATTCGATTTGCACTGAACCTTTATTCGAATTCACTTCGCACCCAAAATTTTGCTATTCGCACAGCTCTAATTGCAATAAAATTCTGTACCACTAAATATTTTGTCGTTTTTCCTGTTTTTCGGCTCTTGCGTTTCCCATCTCTTACGTTTATTTCCTACGGTCCCTTCAAAAACGTATCAGCGGGGTTCTACTGTAGATCATTAAAGAGAACGTTTAAACTGTGAGACACACTTAGGCAAAACGAGATAAGACCCCTTTCACACCGAGAAAAGGCCTAGTAAGCAGTCTTCAAGCTCCAAAACCATTCACCACAACATTTGGACTGCTGTCTGCTAACGTTTTGTTATTAATATCTGATGACTAAGCAGGAACACAGTCTACATCTAAAAGACCCGAAAAGACTTTTGGCAAAATTTTACAACTTGCACTGCACTGTGATGATCCACCAACAGTTGTGACACAGTGCTGAAGGTTGGGCAAGATGGCAATGCATTTTCAAACTTCCCACGGAGCTAAAATAGGAAGAAATGGCCAAAAGGGCCAAAGGACTCTTTGCCCCCTCTTTTGTTTTAGTCCTGATAGTTCGTTCTTTCACTATTCTTTGCTGCACTGAAACAAGTAAAGAAAGACATGGCCCTAACATGGGGAAAGCTGCGTAAGTGATGCCAGTAGAAGGAAGGTGCAAACATGCCACAAGTGTTTTGGTTGGCCGACACTGAACGACATGAACACCGCACATGACTGTCTACATCATCATCGCCAGCCTGTCCGCTGCAGGACGAAGACCTCTCCCAATGATCTCGGTCCCACCCTGTCCTGTGCAAGACAATTCAATTTTATGACCGCAGATTTCCTAATTTAGTCGCTCCACGAAACTTTTCCATTCCCTGAACATTGACAGGTCCATGTTTTCCTCTTAAAGGCCAACTCCGGCGATTTTTCGAGGTCGATGGATCTCAATGAAATTCGCTGGGTACGTTCCTTTGCACGTTTTCGTCATTTATGCCAAATTACAGGCTTGAGACATGCGCAGATTGTTTGCAAATGAATTTTAAAGATTGTCTGCAAACGCCCTCCTGGCTTCCCACAATTATTGGCAACATTGCGTCTGTGACGTCAGTATTGGGAAGGCGGCGGAAGTGACGCAGTCGAAGGCACCGCTAACGTCGGCGCTTCGGCCGCTACAGCGAGCGTCTGCTGTGCACAAGGCGACAGACAGCGTTGGTTTGGCCGGCGCTTCGCTGGTCGTCCCGGCTG
Source organism: Rhipicephalus sanguineus (assembly GCF_013339695.2). Classification (NCBI taxonomy): domain Eukaryota; kingdom Metazoa; phylum Arthropoda; class Arachnida; order Ixodida; family Ixodidae; genus Rhipicephalus; species Rhipicephalus sanguineus. Next base: position 195,845,117 of record NC_051177.1, read on the forward strand.
TCACAGTTTTCATACTTGGCGCCGGCGTCCCCGGCATGCCTTGCATGACTTCCGGTTCGTTCGTAACAACGTCTACGTCATACGTAGACAGTACACTCGGTTGGGTTTCGGTTTCGGTGTTGCGCTTTTTGCTTATTTAAAATTATTCTCCAATTTGCCGAGTATTTCTGCTATCGGGCCCGTAACAGGAGCGTCTCAGGAACACAAAAACACCATTACTTTGACATGGCCAAAAAAATCGCCGGAGTTGGCCTTTAATGACAACCAGCATATATTTGCTACCCCTCTGATCCACACTGCTGTCTTTCCGTCTCTCAATGTTACGTCTATCATCTCTTTGTAGTACTGCAAGCTGCCTGGTTCTCAATTCTCCACGTTTTGGCCTCGCGTGGTAGCCTTCTCAGTCATGGTCAAGAACTTCACGGCACTATTCATCCTAGTAGGTTGTTCTTGGATTTGAAAAAGTTCATTCAGTTTGAGAAATTTGAATGTTGTGGCAGTGGCCACAACGCTAAACCGACTTGAGAGCAAGGCTACGGCAAACAAGGACGAAGCAAGTGACACACGACCTACGGTAGTTCGCTGGTCATCACAAGGCAAAAACTGTGGCACTTCACAGGGACAGAAAAGGAACAGAAAGCACAGCTGCCTTGTGAATTGCATGCCGTTTCTGCCTTGTGATGAAGAGAGAAACTACATACGGGCACCAGCAAACCTGACAAAATGAACTCTATGATGTGACAGCTCGGGAGTTTCTGCACAAACCTTCCTGCACACAGCCTCCTCATATCTACCTTGTGCGCTGAAGGGCATGACAAGGGGTGTGGAACACACGAGTAGAATTTTCCAGAAACTGGAGTGATATTTTAAGAATCGTGCAAAAGGTGCAATTCATGCAATACGGTATTTCTTCTATAGAAGTTTAGATACGTGCAATTTTTATATTGAAAATTATGATTAAGTTGAGAATAAAAGCAGAGCGCAAAAAAGACTGGACACAAGAGACATGAAGAGTTCACTACAGTCGAACACGGACATATCGAACCCACATATACCGAATTTTCAGCTTAGCGCTCCGCTTTTATTTTCAGACAATGCACCAACTCACCCAGCAACGCATTCTATTAAGTTGAGAGCACTTCAGTTCAACAAAGATCCATGGGCCTAGATATTTTGGAGATATTACGACATGTCATCCCAATGCATTCAAGACAATCATCTTGGTCCATACAAGAGAACTTACTCCCTAACATGTGAGCAGGATTACTGCAACATTGAATTACTGTACGAATGTACACTTATGAGGTGAAGCATATTCAAATTCCAATTCCAACTTACTCGATCAAGGTAAGCTTTCAGTTCGTCAATGTTGTCCTTCGACAAAATGAAGCCGTCTTCGTCGTCAATGACCTGGATCTCCAGCTGGGCTTGAGGCTGAGCGTCGAGCAGGTGCAGCTTAGCAATGATGTCTTTCCTCAGAAGAGAGACTGTGCAGGAACGAACAGCCTGGAACAAACAGCATTCCTCAACTGCGTGCAGTCATCGGCAGCTGGGCAATCACTCAATATGACACTTAATACGATATTGAGTGTCCACTCAATATCCTATTGTCTTGTTTTTAACTATGTTATGTGGGCATAAGCAAGTGTACGGAAGCAGAAATTTTATTTTTAAAAAGTGCTCCCAGTGCACACAAAAAAAAAAAAAGAAATTGAAGGCAGTGGCACGGACTACGCGTTACTGTTACCACAATTTTCCAACTTCATGGCTGAATTTAATGTGAACTACAGTCGAACACGGATATATCGAACCCACATATACCGAATTTTCCGCTATATCAAACTCGTAAATTCTCCCCTTGAAAATCCTTTGTAAAAGGATAGAAATTCGCACGTCTTTATCGAACTGTATTTTTACCCGCCATCGGATATATCAAACGCTGCGCGAGCCGGAAGGCGCGCTTTGGCACTCACTGAGCCCTGCGACTTTCGCGGCACCGCGCCTCAGCCGACACCCAAAACGCTCAAAAAACGTGAGGGCTAGGACTGTACTCCTGCTGGGCGCGTTCTCCAACTTGTGGAACAGCTTTTTTTCTCTCTCTCTTTCTCCTACGCTCTCTGTGTTACCGTTGGCTCGGAGAGCAAGAACGAAGGAGCTGGCGGCCTCCTCCTCTCACCTTTTCTTCCTTTTTCTTTTGTTGCTGTTTTGAGAGTTTTCATCAGCCAGCCACAGCCCACCCCTTTCGTATTTGCTCAGTCAACCACAGCTTGCGCCTTTCGTACATTGCTGCTGCCCTCGCAGGGTGCCCGGGTAGCCATCGCCGCGATCGCGACTGATCGCGAGCGCTTTGTTGGCGGAGTGAGTTGTTGCATTCCGCATTCCTCTTTTGCGTGCGTGCTCCCCTGCGAGCTCAAAAACATCGAGCTGAAGTTTCTGCTGGCCAACACGACAGCAAAGCTGCAACTGCTCGACCAGGGCGTCATCAAGTCCTTCAAGGTGGTCTGAAAGTTGACCTGCTTGGTGCCATTCAAATGGTGACTGGCGCCTGGCGAGACGTGAAGATGGACACAGTGGCCAACTGCTTCCAGAAGGCAGGCTTTGTGACGGTGGAACTTGCGGAAGCCAGTGAAGATGGCGACGACAAGCGTATAGATGACGCATTTCACGAGTTGTTGTCGCTCCTCCCGGCTGCCGTTCCACTCGAAGTGTCTGCGGACTGCAATGTTCAGGCTGTTGCGAGCCTCGCTGACGAGTACATTGTAGCTGCGGTAGCAGGGACCGAGGATGCCCAGGGCGACAGCTCAAGTGGCAACGAAGATCGTCTGGACGAGGCGGCGGCTACACGCGCGTACTCTGCCGCTGAAGTGGCGGCAGCGTTCGGCTCGATTCGCTGTTTCTGCGGCGACATGGAGTGAACTGGGCTGTCGCACCTGGACGGCCTCGATAAGATCGAGGCCAGCATCTTCAACTTCATTTCGAAGACGAAGAAGCAGGCCAGATAAGCGATTTTTTTTTTCGCACAAATAAAACATTGTGTTGAGTCGTGTGTGTGGAATTAGTTGTCATTCTTGAATTCGCCAATTGTAGGTGATCGTCCGCCACTGGTAAGGTCTCGGGGCCTGTATTTTTTTATATAGAATTTTTCATATATCAAACTACACTAATTCGCGATCCCCTTCCAGTTTGATTTATCCGCGTTCGACTGTATAAGCTTAGTATCGAAAGTTTTTGCAGCTGGTTTTAATGCTCATCACTACACTGACGTTGCAAAGCACCGCCAATGAAATGAGCCGAGAAGTCCTACGTAGGGGAAGCTTGCACAACATTGTTGCCTTGCATCCAACGCAGTGATCACACAGTTACCACAGTCAAACAAACAGCACCCTTACAGTGTTTTCAAGTTGCACGGTTTTTCTTTTGTTGTTGCAGCGACGTCTAATGTTCAATGGAAAAGGACGCAAAAGAAAATCTGAGAAGTTTTTTTTAATGCATTGCCTCGATTTCTTCTAACGCTGCATTTGTCCAATCAAAGGCCTGTGCTCTTCTCAGTCATTTCTGCCTGCAATAGTTATAGCAAGTGCCACTAGGCATTGATGTGGTCGGAAGTGATTGAAACATTAAATCTATCGATATCGATGCGTTGACGTATGCTAAAATTATCCCCAGCCATCAGCCAACGTAAACCACAAATTAAAAAATAGGTGCTTTCAAAATTGGAGGGCCCCTTTACAGAAGCGTTTTTCCACAAAAAGAAAAAGAAGGAAAAAAGAAAAAGGCTCAGCTCCGAATTTTAACGAAAATTTTGGGTTGAAGACCGCCTATGTCAGTCAAAACAGGGTTTCAAAATTATGTGTCCTCATTTGCTTTGTTCACAAAACATAACTGGCCAAAGTGGCCTATGCCGAGTGTACTGGCTTCAGTGCCATTACTGGTTATCAGCTTGCAACGTGCTTAAATCTGCAGTTTTAATTCTTTTCCTGCAGCAGAACTTTGCTCCGGCGGCTTCTCTTCCACAAAAATGTATTCTACTTTCACTTGTGCCTAGCGTATGCGGGGGTGGGCTGCTGCAGTCGTTGCACAAAGTAAGTTTAACAAGCCATCCCCTTGGATGCCCCAGTGTTAGCAGAAACAAACCTTTTCCTGCTCGAGCGCTTCAACGTGCTTCTCGAGCTCCTGAAGGTCCTTCTCCGATGGAACGGAGACGCTGCAGAGGTTCGAGGCTGGCATGCCCAGCTTGGCACACAGCTCGGTTTCCTTGGCCCGCAGCTTCTTCCGCTCACGCCTGCGATAGTTCTTGATCTCCTTCAGCTGCTCCAGCCTTTCCCGAATGGTGCTCTCCCTTTCGAGTATTGTCAGGGAATCTGGGATCTGAAGAGAAACGGGACAGTGGTTGGGCTGCTTGCTCAGACGTGGCTACCAGTGAAGCCATGCCATGCACAACTTATTTTTATCTCAAGTGCTGTACAGACGGAATCGCTAGTCTAGATTGGTCGGCCATGAACGGTGCCAGCGCCTCCCAAGGGTTGCAGCTGGGTTTGAGATGAGCTGAATATGAGCGCCATCAACACGCTTGTGGCGAGGCTACTCATGGTATTGCTCTGTCAGCCTGCAGATCGTACATGGGTGATGGCGAACGAGATCAGTCTTTTTTTTTTTCCCTGTTGGCGTGCTGAAAACAAAGCGCAAAGTTTATTTACTGATAAATATGCGCCCCAAGAGCGATCGCATATCTGCACAAGGCTGTTTAGGTTATTGGAAGTTAGGCAATGGTTTTTAATGTAGCTCACAGCCCATGTGAAAATTTTAGAGCTTGAGAGGCTAATGGCTAGGGGTGTGCGAATATTCGAAATTTCGAATATTTTTCGAATAGTGTTTGCTATTCGATTCGATTCGCACTGAAATTTTACTATTCGAACTATTCGAACTTCCCAAAAACAAATGCAGTCGACGTCCGGTTGAAAGTGACCCCTTCAGATTTTCAATATGCTTCACCTCATTACATTCTCGTATTGCGGCAAAGCTGCCTTTCAAGCTCCGTTACGGTCGAACTTAGCCAAAAGACCAAGTCCGATTGGAAATGGTCCCTAGATTTTCCAATATGCTTCACCTCCTCACACCCCCGTATTGCGGCAAAGCTGCCTTTCAAGGTCCGTTACGGTCGAACTTGGCCATGAGATAGTCAACGTCCGTTTGGAAGTGGTCCCTAAATTTTCAATATGCTTCACCTCATCACACCCCCGTATTGCGGCAAAGCTGCCTTTCAAGCTCCGCTACGGTCGCAAATGTATTAACTCAAGAAAACGCTGGTTCCAGTATGGAGATGAAAGATGTGGCAGAGTTGGGGGCTCATTTAATGCTGTTTTGGACCTGAAATTTGGGCAGGAAGTCCGAAAAATCGGACGCCGAAGCTTTTTAGCATCCAAAATTTCAGATGTTCTTATATATCGACATCTACTTGGCAGATTTGGAACTCCAAACTTGAAGGGAGCACACCCTTGTCCGCCACATCAGTTGGCCTTCCACAGCAGTTGAAAGAGGAGGAGAGGCTGAGGAAATGGCATCTCTGCCTATCACGTGTAAAGTGTTGTCGGCAGCACTTTGGTTGCACCAAATCATGTACATAAATACAATTCGGCCTCTACATTGCCTCACTCTTGATAAGAAAGACAACTATGAAATATGACACCACCAGCGCTTCATCAACCTAGCAAAGAACACTTTCATGTTGCTATCTCACAAGAATTACTTATGGATTCTCTGCAAATTTTTCTGTAATTTCACTTCGAATTATTCGAAAAATGTTTGAGAAATATTCGAAAATTATTTGAAATTATTCGATTCGATTCGCACTCAATCTTTATTATTCGAATTCGCTTCGCACCCAAAATTTTGCCATTCGCACAGCTCTACTAATGGCGTAGAGTGCAACTCTATAATCTCTCAATAGGTGCAATATTTGTTAACGATAAATTATTTACCCAACTCCAAATGTGCGCCTAAAACTCATACTTTTATTTGTCTTGTTAACTTAGCATCAACAAATCTAATCAACTGTGTAAAAAAAAAAAAGGCAGGCTAATGTTATAGATCAAATCACCCATAATAGTGCTCCCTTTAAATTATCTTTAACATCGCTAGTCGGGTGCCTCATGAAGCAGTTATACACTTGCATAAGCATGCTGTTTAGCACAACCATTTAATTCAAATACTACCACGCGCTGCTAATTCAACCAAGTACGGTGGCCACCTGCCAAGGCGACTTAACTTTTTACCCCTTATCAAGTGAAAAACAGCATGCGTGTTGATTTTCAGCAAAGGCATTTGCCTTACGCAGCCTTAACTGCTTAGCAGATGAACCACTGACATGCACAGAAACTCAAACGAAAATTGTTATGTACAGTTGCCATTGCCCATGACGAAACCTACACGCTGACACAGCGATAATACATCTAGTGGCCACACTGCATGCGTGCTCGTATCCAACTTATCTCAAAACCAGCGGCTACCACTAGGAGACATTGGCATGGTTTGTGGATGGCTGCTCAACCGCTCCAGATAAGCGCGATTCCGTCCATACAGCTTCGTAGAGAGAAGAAAGAAAGCAGCCTATAAGTTTTAAGCAGAGCATTCAGAATACAGAAAATCAGAAACATGATGCACAAATAATCAAGAACACAGAAATATCCCAAGTCAAGCCCCACAAAAACACACGAAATACAAGTGACTGTGCCATGTATACATAAAATAAAATAAAATGAGCAAGCTCAAAACCTTTTAGAATGTGTCAGTTTTAGTAATAAATACTGTTGGTTGACGTTGGAAGAAGATTCCAGTCACTGCCAGTTTTTTGAGGAGAAAAGAATAAGTGTACGTTCATGTGTTACTTTGAGGAATATGTACGTTGTTATGGGAGATGCAGGCTGTATTAAACGTCACCTCAGCGAGAGATTGTGCTAACATATCTTTTGAAAGACAAAGGTGAGCCAGCTTTCTGTGCATGGCAGGCAAATTGAGGTTAAGGCTAGCTTTCATGGCAGTTACGCTGGAGGTCCGATGATACTAGTTGGACAGAATGAAGCAGGCAGAGCGATCTTGAACAACTTCTAGCTTGTTGATAACGTACTTAGACATACGGATGAGGCATGTTCTAGTAGAAGACTAATGTAAGTGATAGCTTACTGTAAAGACGATGGGGCAGGAGAAATGTCACTATGTAACTGAGCATGCAATTGGCCTTCAATGTTATGTGGCCAATGTGGTCGAACCATGACAGAGTAATATGAACGCCAAGATGCTTATAAGACTGAATATATACGAGCGAGATTGAGTTTAAAATATATAAGTAGTTCAAAATGGGTGCCCCATTTTGAAAAGCAATTCCCACGCCCTTCTCCTGTGCCTGACAGGTCCTCTTCTCCCACGAAGCGACTTAACGTTGCCCATGGGCAACGTTACATAGCACTGACCTCGTCAATTGATCTTCTGCATTACGAAACTACACCTTGACCTTTTCAGGGATGCGTTTTGACCACGCAGTTGTTGCACCTGTCGCATATTTGTTGACCTCGTCAGTGCCTCGCACAGTGCTTCCTCGTTGCTCCGCATGTGGGCAACCGACACGATCAACACATGGAACAAGCCTTGCTCGGTTGTTGGCTGTGCGCCCATGATACAACTGCTGATGTGTTAAGCTGCTGATGTGGGCCGAGTCATGACATCGCGCCTATCCTCTGAACACTAAGCCTATCCCTCTGAGTGACTGAGAAGGATGGTGAGGCCGAGTGAAAACCGAATATATATTTTTTAAGAATATCTTTTTACTTTTGGTCAGCGCTGTGTTTCCTTCGTCTATGTCCGCCAAACTCTCGACTTCAAAAACCGAATCCAGCTGAAACGACTGTTCTATCCCCTGTAACTTCCTTATTATTACACTTCTTCGCAAAATACTTGTGGCAGCATGCTTATACCAGACAAGCACGCAGTTCTCTTCACCACAAATTTTGGACCACAGGGTTGTTACTCGCCCTTTAAGCAACAGAGGGGCACAAGCAGTGCAATTTTAGTAGGAGCAATTTGTGGTCAACCTGGTAAATTTGTAAAATCCGAGAAAATACAGTCCATTGCCACACCGATGTCTAGAGCAGTGCTTAAGGGGGGACATGGCACTTGAAAAAAAATTTTTTATTTCTTGGTCGATTTTGATGAAACTTTCAGAGTTTATGTATATTTGTGCACTAATTTCAAATATGCAATTATTTTGCTAGTATAATGTGTATTTTTTGAAATACAAAATATTTCATGTGCCTTTTGGGGAGCTAGATTTTTTCTAAACTGAGTGAGTTACAAATTAAATCAGCATATCACAATAATCTGGAACCAGAACTGTGCGCAGTGCAACAAAAATGGATGTTCTAAACCCATTAGAACATAAGTTATGGCATGTTGAACATTCACAAGTGAAATTCTGGCTTGAAATTGACTCACTCGTGAATGTTCAACATAACATAACTTTTGTTCAAATGGGTTTAGAACATCCATTTGTGTTGCACTGCACACAGTTCTGATTCCAGATTATTGAGATATGCTGATTTAATTTGTAACTTACTCAGTTTAGAAAAAATCTTGCTCCCCAAAAGGCACAGGGAATATTTTCTATTTTAAAAACTACACACTATAATATAAAAACAATTGCATATTTGAAATCAGCACACAAATATACATAAAGTCACCGAGTTTCATCAAAATCGATGAAGAAATAAAGAAAATTTTTTAAGAGCAGTGTCCCCCCTTAAGTCACTAGTGAATATAATTCGGTTTTAGCATGAAAACTTTCGAAGGAAACAGTGGCGAGAGTCATGAAATATTAACAATACAAGTGTGAATGATGTGCTCGCTTATTTTGCAGGGAACAGATGCAAGAGAAATAGGGTGGTAGTTACAGGGGTTATGTCAGTTGTTGACTAATGAGAATGTGTACGACACATGTGCTTTATATGCCCAAGGGCATGTTGAATAAACATTTGTATGTGGCCCTCGTTCTTGTCTACAGCATGCTTTTACATGTCACTGCAAAACCGCTCCCTCGATACCAAAACCAGAAGTGCTTTTTTTAAGGTAGCGGTATTAATTTATTCATTGCATTCCCAAGCACAAAGACACTATTTTTAGGGTTCTCGACACTGGTGTTTTAATTTTTTTTTTTTTTCAGTTTCAGTTTATTGATTTAAAATACAGAATTCGTAGATAGTAGTATGCAGATGAGGGTCCCAAAGTCAAGCGACTGCAGTGAGACCCTGCAGTCGCTTGACTGACCCTGAGTCGCTGAATTTAGAGCAACAAGCCGAAAATATTTTTAGTTCGTGTCAGTACTTGTTTAAGAGCAAGATGGCCTACTTATATCACCGTCGCAATCTGTTCCACTACGAATAACTAGAACAGCTATTGGCCCACTGGTAGTTTTTATCTGACTAACCCAACAACTTGCCGCACTTCAATACAGAGTGCCATAGAGTCTCCTATAAAGACAAGTGTGAAGAACTTAGCTGTGAGGTATATGTACTAACATGGGAATGATGGGTAATACACTTCTTCGCACTTAACACTGCCTCACTTTAGCAATTGTCATTTCAGAATTGCTCTGTCCATGTCTCTTTCTGCTGCAATGTTGGCTAGCTGTCACTATTTTATATAATTATTCATTTCTCTCGTCTGGCCGTAACAAGTCCGAGGGCCCTGCCTCGCTGTGCACAGGCTACATAATAACCCTAGCTGTGACTGTATTTGCAGCACAACAAACACCTTTAATAATTCTGTGCTTCCATGTGCCGTTTGTCTGTGGAACTGTCCTTAAGCAGATTGCCTCCAAGCTGAACGACCAAAGCCGATACATTGTAACAAGTTATTTGGAAACATGAACGAGTATACGCCCACATGCTGAGTGATCATAAGTTGGTCATTATACAAATGCTTCCCAAAACTGAAATGTGAAGTCAGCGGTGACCTTCTGCGATCATCTTACCGCAGGGTTGGGCACGGCAAGCTCTGAAGACAGCTGGTGAACATCGACCGTGAACTGTGCGATGTTCTTGAGCAGCCTCTCCTTCATGTCGACCTCGCCGTCGACCATTTGGTTGAGGAGGTTGGAGAGGTGAACCCTCGTGCGTTCAAGGCGGCTACGCGTGGGCTCGTAGTCTATGCCCACGTCGCACCAGACACTGGTCAGTTCGTTGACCTTTGCCCTGACCATGTCGCAGATCTCCTCTGTCACTTGAGCTCTGCATTCAGAAAGAAACAAGCATGCACACATCACTGTGGCATCACCGTTTCTTACGCCCCGAAACTCTTGCACATTGTTCTCTATAGGCCAAGTCTTCCTTCCCGAAAAATTGTAGCAAAATAGCTCGCTTCTTTTACGAGCATAAAAAACGTGCTATACAACTCGATAAAATTTTTCTTAACATTGCTGGTTAACCTTGATGCCAAAGAGTTACGGTTATGAACTGCATGCGACAATCCTCTCAAAAAAAAAAAAAAAGAAAAAAGAAAGGCAGCTAGCTCCACTCTAGGAACGCCGTCGAAACAGTAAACCTGATGTCCCCCCCTTTCATCAGGCCTTTCCATGTTATTTTTTTTTTTGCAAGTCTTTTCCAAGTATTTCTGTGTTGTATCATTGCTCTTCATTTGACACTATGTTAAGCTATAGGGCAACGATATGCACATTCACGGCAACACTGGAATTGTACGACAGCGTTCCAGAGCAACTGTGGCCCACTTTTTTTCAACAAAGTGAAAAAAAAAATGTACATTTCTCACTGTTCCAACTAGCAAAAGTTTCACTGAAATTTGAAGACTTATCCTTGATCCAATAAGTCATAGCTTGACTATTTTAGCCAGACCCTTCATCATTATTCACCTACTGTGGATTCTTGCAGTGCCAAGCCTTTGGGAGCCCCTCATAACCAAAGTTCTTTCTTTGCCTGCAGGCATTCTCAGACACTACTTACTGTTAACATTATCCGGTGTGAACGTGGCTGGCCTTCTTGATGCATTCATGACAGTGCTGAGAAATATAATAGCCTGTGAATGCCTTACTTTCACTTAGCCTCCAGATCCTGACCAGTGAAATGTGAGACTAACTCCGCCAATCGCACACTTGGATTTCTTGCATAGCAATTTTTCTCGCGCTCTATCTTCCCTCAACCTTGTATTACAGAAAACACTTGTAAGATCGAAAGTAGAGTGTGCTTCATTGATTTGGAAACCATGTACAGCACAGCTGACATACTTGAAGCCATGTAGAAATGGTCCACACATTTCATTGTAAGCAATTATTGCCACAGTGCAAGTACACCCACCATTCAAAATTTCCTCGATCTGCCATACAACGTCAAGAAGGAAGCTCCCCTGGTTCTCAAAGTTTCTTTTCCCAACTCAGAATTAATGCCGGTGCCACACGTTCACTTTTGTATGCAATCACACATGATCCGGATTGAATTTCTCGATCTTGATTGGCTTCTTTATGCAAGTTGCAGAAGGAGTCGCACACTGTTGAGAAATTTCATTCCAAAGGGGTTTAATCCCCGTCAATGGCACATAGTGCGACATCGGTATTAAAAAAAACAACTCTTACCACCGCTTCATGCGTCACTACACATTGATTACACCCACCACGGTGGCCTAGTGGTTATGGTGTTCGACTGCCGAGCCGAAGGTCGCGGGATCGAACTACGGCTGTGGCGGCCAAATTTTCGATGGAGGTGAAAATGCCAGAGGCCCGTGTACTTAGATTTAGGTGCATGTAAAAGAACCCCAGTGGGTTGAAATTTCCGGAGCCCTCAACTATCCCCCCCCCCCCTTTGTAATCATATTGCTGTTTTGGGACTTAAAACCTCCAACTATTACTATAATTTGACTATAATTTCAAAGTACAAGTAGCAAGTTGCCAGAGAAATCTGTTCTTCCATTCGTTCCTGCATGAGACGGCATCTCAATTGAACCACTTACCCCCCTCTGTTGCCAGCAAAGCTCCTTTATCGAACATTGTAAAACATGTGTAAACCACTTCTCCATGTAATGCCATTAGCCACTGAAAGTTTGCAGTGAATACAATATAGCAATGCATGCTTCACAACATCATCCACACATCTCTCGTTGGAAACATCAGAACAGGCTGGTAAAGGACAAACCCCCTAACTTGCTTTTTAAGTTCTCTCAGGTGCAACAGTTGTGTGTTTACAATCTTCAAAAAGGCCATAGGTGAAAATGGAAGCTCATTTGAAGAGATGAAAAATTCACGAACACAACATCTCTCTGGAGTGACACTTCGACAAGCAGGCTTTTTTGAAGGCTGTAACCGATTGCAGCCTTGAAGAAGACAAGTCTGTTTGGTCGACACACCGTGTTCACAAATTGTTCATCCGTTTATGATCTTGTGTGTTGTGCAGAATGCTGCCTCCACAATTTTCAGGATTAAAGGCACTGTGTACCTCATTTCCAGAAATTGTTGGCCAATAAGAAGATAATTCCACTAGGTAGAAAAAAAATTTTTTTTTATTGGGTTTGCATGAGTTCAAAATAATTTTTTTTTCCATGGAACAGGTTGTGGAACATGCAGTGAGGTTAGATACAGCTTCATGAAACAAAGTGTTTCCAACAACTCATTTCTAGCATAAAATTTAGACAATACAGGTGCCAACTATCAATGGGTGGTTATACTTGAGGAACAGAAATAGAAAACATGGGAATCAAAATGACAGAAGGTTACAAGAGGACAGTAGTAAAGCTGCTAGTTAGAAGGCATCAATGTAGGCTAGTGTTACGGCAGGCTAGAAACCATTACAAACTGTTTCTGTCACGTGGGGCAAGTGACAACATTTCGAAACAAGAACAGCAAGTTTTCTTGTTTGGCTTCTTGCCTACATGATACAGCTAGCAATTCCCAGCTGGACACAGCTGTTGCCTGGTATTTTGGCACCCTCTAGCTCTGGCTTTGTGTTCTGAGACTGTGGTCATTCTTGATTCTTGCCTTTTTGTTATTTAGGTTTTCGTTCCTCAAATAAAACCATCAGTTGACAGTGAACGCCATGGTTACAAAGAACCGAACTATCGTCCTAACAATTCGGTTTATCCACATTGTAGAGGGGGCCTCACTTTAAGTTCACGAATGATTGCAGACAACTATTAGCACGCTGTGCTAGACACCGCTACGGAGCGCTACCAGCTCGGCCAAGCTTCTAACCCAAGTACAAGCGTTTGCACCTAGTCCTCGCTGAAACATGGCCACTGTGGACCAAACTAGAGACCTGAAACTCAGCGTCGCAGTACCACAGCCTTTTCGCTACCATGGTGGGTACTGCTAAGAGCACTACCGGCCATGCCGCCGAAGTCGGCCTACGACATTTGCGCTAAGTTTGTTTTAGCTGGTGATTAACAGCAATGTAATGTCACTGTCGGCTGCAAAGTCAAACGGGGAATGTGCGAGACGCGTGCGTCTAACATGTGCGCCTCGCCCCATACACTAGAGAAGTCGTGCTCACCTCAGCTCTTCAATTCCCGGCATATCCGCCATGCCGAGTTGTCAGCGGAAAAAAATGTGATGGAAAACAACCCGTTCACGGCCACAAATTATAAGCATGCGGCTGAACGTTCTTGACCGGCAGTCCCGTCAGCTGAAGTCGCGGCCACCGTGGTCGCGGCATCCGAAACGTTTGAACAACCGTCAACCAATCGTTGGTGCTCGCGCACTGCGGCCGATGACGATGGCGCTGACGTATAGATCCCTTTCAATCCCGAGTTTTTTGTAGGGTAGAAAATTTTTTTCTCATGTTCTTTTCTAGTTAAGAGGCTACGAAAAGCATGCAAAAAATTAAGGAAACCGTAAGTGCACGGGAGAACTATGTCCAGAACACTTGGCCTGTATTCTCAAACGATCGCAAGGCGATATATTGTGTTTGGGATCCCCAGCAGTATTCTGGACATAATTCTCCCGTGCACTTACGGTTTCCTTAATTTTTTGCATGCTTTTCACAGCCTCTTAACTAGAAAAGAACATGAAAAGAAATTTTTTCTACCCTACAAAAAACTCGGGATTGAAAGGGATGTATACGTCAGCGCCATCGTCATCGGCCGCATATAAGTGCTCTCTGCAGCAGCAACGATTGGTCAGAAGTTGTTGACGGTTGTTCAAACGCTTCGTGTGCCGCGACTTCAGCTGACGGGACTGACGGTCAAGAACGTCCAGCCGCATGCCCATAATTTGTGGCCGTGAACGAGATTTTTCCATCACATTTTTTTCCGCTGACAACTCGGTATGGCGGATATGCCGGGAATTGAAGAGCTGAGGTGAGCACGACTTCTCTAGTGTACGGGGCGAGGCGCACATGTTAGACGCACGCGTCTCGCACATTCCCCGTTTGACTTTGCAGCCGACAGTGACACTACATTGCTGTTAATCACCAGCTAAAAAAAACTTAGCGCAAACGTGGTAGGCCGACTTCGGCAGCATGGCCGGTAGTGCTCTTAGCAGTGGCGCCAGGCAAGAGGTGTTCACTCGCCCCCGTCGGGCCGCGTATTGTTCTAGAGAAGCATAGTAGTGGAGTGGACCTTGAGCACGAACACTTTTCATCTCAACACTGCCAAGCCTGTTGTCGGCAGGGTTCGATGATGATGATGATGTTGGTGGTCTCGCCCTCTTTAACGGGTCGCCGTAGTTTGGTGTCCAAAACCGGCGTGACCGAGGGGAAAAAAAAACACACACACACACACAAAAAAAAGGGGGGTCGCTAAACTGGCTAACAAGCTGCCACTAAACACGTAGCGCTCCGCGCCGCCACAAGTACTCAAGGCACCTCTTCGTCACTTCCACCACCTTCCGCAGCTCTCCGCCCTCTACACCGAAGCCAAGCGCGATGGGCAGCGCCGCTGTGCCGGCCGACGGACGAATCTCGCAGCTCTCGAGGACGACATGGCCGAGCGTTTCGTCCGATCCCCCACAGAGGGCGCATTTTTTCGCGAGACCAACGGATCACTTCTGGTTCAATTGGCAGAAGACCTATCACTGGAAGTGACAAACCTCCGACCCGACTGCGAGGGTATGGACACATGGTGTGCCCGAAGCAGTCAGTCATGTATCGACTATGCCCTTGTGTCGCGCAAGTTGGCGATGCACATCGCCAGAGTACATGTCGATGAGTCAGGCCAGTACAGTGTTGGGAGCGACCACAATAGAATAAAGCTGACTTTCGCAGCTTCGGCCTACCACAGAACTCGGCGCAGACACCGCAGCCCAGCAAGGTGGTACCTACCAGTAGCTACATACGACGAAATCGCTGAGGAATTCGAAGCGAGCGATATACACTGCAACCCAGACGGCCCTGTCACGTACGAAACGTTCATCAAAGAACTGAAAGTCATAATGGGCAGACATGAGGTTCGTGTAAACTCCCGCAAGGGTGTTCAGTGTAAGCCATGGTGGGATACCGAGGTGAAAGCAGCTTTGAAAGCCAGACGTGCAGCAAACCGAGAGCACTGGAGCGCCATTCGGCACCTCTCAGCTGAAGACTGCGAGCAGGCGTGGTACAAATACCTGGAGCTAAAGCGGCACATGCAACAACTAGTGCAACGCGAGATTGCAGAAAGTGACCACAAGAAACTCAAGGAGCTCACAACGCCAGGTCGCAGTGGAATCCAGAACTTTTGGAGGTGTATATCGGCATTAGAAAGAAAGAGCCCGTCACGACCAACCCTCCGAGAACAGGTGACAGGAGAACTGGTCTCCGATGTCAAAAAGCAGATAACCGATTACATCCAGAACGTTTTTGGGACCCCGGCTCCTGTAGCAGCCGCGGAGAACGTGACACATATAACACCAGCCCTAGGACATTCACAAGCGAAGGACTGTGAATGGAAGGTCTCACGAGTAGCGCTAGAACGTGCCCTAGCGTGAATAGCATCACAGACAGCACAGGGACTGGATGGTATACCTGCGGGTCTGATGAAGTGCCTGGGAAAGATAGCGAGAGAAAATCTCGCTGCTATCTTCACGGGCATTATAGAGGGAAACCCCATTCCCGCAGACTGGCTACGAAGCCGCATATGCCTAGTTTCCAAGAAAGGCGCTGACAGCGGTTACCTCAGCAGCTACAGGCCCATAACTGCGACCAGTGTGCTATACAGGTTATTTGCACAAGTGGTTAAAACGTGGATGAGTGGCTGGGCCGAAAGCAGCGGGCACCTCACGGAACTCCAAAATGGCTTCCCCCCAAACCGATGCCTGGAGGCCAATCTTTTCGTGGTTACCCAATGCATTGAGGTGGCACGTAAACAATCCCGCGGTCTGCTCACATGCTTCCTAGATGTTGCGAAGGCATACGACAGCATTCCACACGACCTAATGCTGCGGCGCATGACCGAGCTGGGCATGCCACAAAAATGGACAGACCTCCTACGTCACCTCTATGCCGATAGCTCGGTGGTAGCACGCTTGGCAGATACGTCCTCTGAGCCAGTAACGGTCAGCAGAGGACTCGGGCAGGGGTGCCCACTCTCGCCCCTGCTATACATGCTGTATGCATCAGGCTTAGAAAGTGCCCTCATCCAATCAAACATTGGGTTCAAGATGAAATTCCTGTCAGGAGGACAGCCCGAAGTATGGACACTACCGGGGCTGGTGTTTGCAGATGATATTGTTCTCCTTGCGGAAGACTGACATCAGCTCCAGCAGTTGGTGACAATATCAGCTCACCATTTGGCAGGCTTAGGCCTTCGGTTCAACCCTCAGAAGTCAGCTGTTGTCCAATTTGCCGGAGAAGTGGATACAAACCTCCCGCTGGAACTTCCGAATGGAGACAAGCTGCCATTCTCAACAGAATACCGGTATCTGGGTGTGACGATCGGCATGGGGGAAGGCCAATTCTTGAGGCACGAGGATCGATTGCGACAGACCTCCCAGCGCGCGAGCTACATTCTGCGCCGGAGAAGCCTCTGGGGTTGCAACAGATATGTATTGGTGCGAGAGCTGTGGAAGTCAGTCCATGTTCCATGTCTGACCTTTGCGAATGCCATTATATGCCTGTCAAGCAGGACCCGTGAGTGGCTGGAGCGAGGCCAAAGGGAGGTGGGTCGTTTGGCACTAGGCTGCCATGGAAGGGTCGCAGTGGAGGCCATTCAGGGGGACATAGGTTGGTCAACGTTCGAGGCAAGGGAAGCCACAAGCAAGATCACTTATGAAGGACGCCTACGCTTCATAAATGATCACCGGTGGGCCCGTCGCATGTTCCGCTACCTGCACTTCGTGGGGCTCAGAACGCAGTGGTTAAACAGAGTCTACTTTCTCCGACGCAAATATGGAATGTTGGACTGCTCAACACTCCAGAACACTGAGCGCAAGTTTACCGCGGCAGTTCGGAAACGGATACGCGAAGAGAAGAGCGCACAATGGCAAATGTCGCTGCAGCAAAAGAGTACACTCCAGCTGTACCGAACATACAAAGAGGCCATTGCCCCGGAATCTTTGTACGATAACAGTGGTGGAAGTGGGCTACTGTTCGAGGCGCGCGCGGGAGCGCTTCGCACACTGGCATATCGCAGCCGCTTCGACCCGAACATCGATTTAACTTTATGTAGAGCGTGTGGAGCAGAACAAGAGACAGTGGAGCACTTGGTACTGCAATGCCAAAAACTCTCACCCCGCCTGCCGGAGGCCACTACACTCCCTCAGGCACTGGCCCTGACGGACAGAAATGCAAAAGCTGTTGCCACCACAAAGCCAAGGCTCCAACAGTGGTGGAAGTGGTGCCAGAAGCAAACTCTTTCATGCCTTCGTTCTTTTTTTCTCTCTTTTTGTCATTCTTTTTCTTTTCTTCTTTTTCTTCATACCTAGGCTAGAACACGCCATATGTGTCCACCCGCTACAAAGGGCAACGCCACAAATCATCATCATCACCCTGTGTACGCAACTGACGCCACGACCAACACAGGGCACCACGCTCCCACTGGCACTGGGATTTGAGTCATCTGAGGACCAACGCTACAATGCAGTATCGGTTGCGAAGGCCCGTCTACAAATGTGGTGGACATTAGTGAGACAATGACTGCAATCTCCACCCCGTTCTGTCTTATCTTTCCTGCCTTTCCTTCTTTTTTTTCCTTTTTTCTTCTCTTTTTCTTCTCCGGCTAGGATGCGATCATGCGTCCACCCGATCTAAAGGGTACAGCCACAACTCATCATCATCATCATCACCCTCTGTGAATCGCGCTCTCCAGAGTCGCGTCCGCAGCACACCCGCCCTCGCCTCTGCCAGCAAAGCACTTCCCCTCGAGTTGTCGTATATCCTTTCTGTGCTTATTTCAGGTTTCTCGCCGCGATATATCTCGAGAGATGACTTTGTCGCGGCCGAGTCCCGCCATGCGATCGTTTCTACCTCGCAGACTTTGAGCTGCACTCCCTCTCCGGGTTTAGTCTTCCCCTCCTCGTTTGCTCTCTCCAAACACACTGCCAGCAACCCGAAACGTCGGCATAGAGCCGCTGTGCGTCTGGTCCATCTCGTAGACCTACCGGCGAAGATGGTGTGGACGAGCATCCTGCGGGCCACATTCTGTTCAGGGAGCCTCACCAGCCGGTTCTCGTACCCTGCCTTGGCCACCGCCTCCCTCGCCGTGAAGGAAGACCAGCCCATCTCCCCTTGTATGGCCTCCACTGGTGTGTGCTTGTGTACGCCCAGTGCTAGCCTTCTTATTTCTCTCTGGCGCCTCTCCAAAAACTCCCAAACGCCAGTGGAGAGGCAGAGCACAGCATTCGCGTACGTGAGGCCCGGCACTGCCACCATCTTCCATAGCGCTCACATGACTTCATACCAGTTGTACGACCACAGCGCTCTCCGGCACAGTATCCCCTTGTATCGGGCCGCTCCCGCCCTCAGCTCCTTCTCATGTGCCGAGAGGTAGTCTGCACCCGCTGTCCGCCGAACACCCAGGTATTTAGTCGCGGCGCTCCTATGGATGTCGTTGTCCTGTAGCCTCCACGTTGTGTCCTGAGGTACGTCAGACCTTCCCCACGTCATCACGACGCACTTTGTAGGGCTGAAACGCAGGCGGAGCCGACTCGTTTCCTTCGCACATATGTCCAACAGCCCCTGCAGCTCTTCTGCCGACCCCGCAAGCAGAGCAAAATTGTCGGCATACACCAGCGTTGGAATATGGCTTGTCACCTGTCGGCCGCATTCGCTGTGAACCATGGTGTACCCACAGCCAGACCTCTCCAGGTGCTGTACGACACCGGCCACGTACACCATGAATAGCACTGGTGATAGTGGACAGCCCTGGCGGAGTCCTCTAGGCATGGCCAAAGGCTTGGTTCTGTGGCCTTCCCATTCTGCCTCTGCCACTACATCTCTGTAAATGGCCTGAAGCAGTCCGAGGTCCTCTTCCGTCATGCCCAACTCTCCAAGGATCGCCCACAATATCTCACGGTCGACACAGTCGTATGCCTTCGCAATGTCCAGGAAGGCGACATAAAGCGGGCTCCCCGTTCGACTCGCCATCTCGATGCCCTGGGTGAGGATCAACAAGTTGTCCTCTATACGATGACCCTGGCGGAAGCCCATCTGCAACTCGCCCAGCACACCGGTGGCTTCTGCCCATCGCTGTAGTCTTGGTTTCACTACCTGCATGGCCAGCCGATAGAGAACAGGCGTTATGGCGATAGGCCTGTAACTGGATAAGTTCTTGGCATCGCCTGCACCCTTGTACAGGGGCTTGATCCTACTCCGCTTCCAGTCCTCTGGGATTTTGGCGTCCACCAGCGCCTCAGCCACACACGCACTCCCCCACTTTCTCTCTGGCTTTTGGGCCCAGTGCCTTTATGAGGCTCATTGGCAATCCATCACAACCAGGTGCAGTGCCCGCATCTACCCTCTTCATGGCTCTCTTGATTTCTCTATCTGTTGGTGCCATCCTAAGGTCCGCCGACGTCTGCTCTTCTGCGACAGGCCAGGTGTACGGTCCTTCTGCATTGACTGGTGCGCCTTCCATATCACCTCGCTGCTGAAGACTCTCGATCCACTTCTCCAGCAACGGGAGACATTCTTTCCCTGTTTTGTCCTCCCCATCGATGCCTGTCGCGGTATCTGCTGGGGCGTCGGCCGGTCTTGCCTCTTGATGTACCGCCAAAAGCACTGTGGCGCCTGCTTTCCCGCTGACTTCAAATCGGCCATGAATCATTGATTCACCGCCCGGATGCATGACTGAACTAGTGTTGCTGCCTCCAGTTTCCGGGTTCTGTACAGTTCCCACGCTCTTAGAATTGCCTCTGTATTGCCGCCCCTGCTGAGGTGTCTGTGGGCACGGCTCGCCTCCTGTCGGTGTCTTATAGCCACTGCTACCTCTCCATTCCACCATGGTTTCAGGCCTCTTCGACGCCCTGTACCTGGTTTCCATTCTTTTAGGGCTCTTCTCAATTCTTCTACCAACATATCGTAGGACTCCAGTGTGTCCGCATGTTCTTCCACTTCTGCCGCCATTTGTTGCAAGGCCTTCTCGTTGGGACGGGCGGATACTGCTGGGCGTTGGCTTCTGCCCTGTTGAAAACCACCCTTAAAAATCAGCTGTATCGGATTGTGATCACTGGCCAAGTTGCCCGTCCCATCTTCATCAATCACCATTCCTTGGAGGTGCTCGTACAGCGATTCACTCAGCAGGCAGTAGTCAATGCACGACTGTTGATCACGCACAGGACCAGGTCGTCATTCCACAGCACTTTTCTGTTAGATTTGTTATCACCAACGCAGCGGAATATGCGAGCTCCTGCAAGAGTCCACCGTTGTCATCGGTGCGGCCGTCCAGGTCTTCCAAGTGTGCATTGAAATCGCCCATTATGATTATCTCGGCTTCCCGGCGGACGTCTTCCACGTCCCCACGAAGACACTGGCATATTTCAGTGTTCTTCTGCATCTGCGCACCAGTCCACAGGTAAACTACTGCCAATGCGATCCATCTACCTGCAATGTTCCCAGACAACCACATATGCTCTGAACATTCTGCTTTAATCCTTGTCCACTGTTGTGGGAGTCTCCACATGCAGCCCAGTCCCCCTCCTCGTCGTTCCCCGTTTTGCCGGTTGCGTCCCTCCCATGCAAATCCAGTATCACTTGGTGGAACCTCCTGGTCACGAAGGTGGGTTTCTGCCACTGGCCATCAACGCAAAATGCTCTTCATGCATGATCTTTACTAGTTCTCCCCATTTCTGTTCGGTGCGGCCACCTTGCATGTTGAGAAACCCAACCTTTTCCGCTTGGTTGGATGCCTTCTTCCGAGGACCCCTGCGTCTCCGACGTCCTTGAGGTAAGCACTTCGTCTGCTGCCCCTGCGCCTTCCTTTCACCCGGTTGACCACAATCTACCTCCATGCCCGTCCCATTGGCCCCTGGAAAGCCTACATACGCCTGGGTGCCTTGCCATCTCTCCGCCTGCGTTGTCCCTCGACCATTTGTACAAGCGCCTGGCTGAGAGTTTCCATCACCGAGTTGGCCCGGTATCCGCTTCTCCACTTCTCTCTCCATTGGCTCCTTGCTGGGCGAACATCTAAAAAAGCACACTGCCTCCTCCCAAGGCGCTTCCCTGATGTCCTTCGCCATGTTCTCTGAATAAATCAGGTCCTCTGGTACCTCTTCCCGAAAGCTGTTGGATGCTGCAAGCTCCACCCATGGACCTAGTTCCGGGCACATTGACCTCATCCCATCATTCCATCGCTTGCAAGTGTTGAGGATTTCACTTGTGCCTCTCCAGGGCACCGGCAGAGCATATACCACAAACCGAGAGTTTGGCGCTCTCTTTTTCCACCTCTGCAGCAGCGCGCGTAGGTCATTAAGTACCTCTTCATGGGGCTCACTCCCGCTCAGCACCTCTTTGCAGCCTGCATGGATGACCACCATTGCCTCATCCGTACCCCACCTTTCAAGTTCTGCATCCACGGCTTCGGCTACCT
Organism: Rhipicephalus sanguineus; assembly: GCF_013339695.2. Classification (NCBI taxonomy): domain Eukaryota; kingdom Metazoa; phylum Arthropoda; class Arachnida; order Ixodida; family Ixodidae; genus Rhipicephalus; species Rhipicephalus sanguineus. Next base: position 195,867,095 of record NC_051177.1, read on the forward strand.
CTCTCAACGTGGTCTCGGTCTCTGCCCTGAACTGTACCTTCTGGTTCCATCCTACCGTATGGAGTGTGGCCCACTTCATGCGCAGAGCATTCCCATCTCCGAAAACGAAACTCGCCGTTCACCTTCTGCCTTCGTTTGTATATTCTGTCGCCCTCCATGTGTTCCAGTCCTGTCCCCACACTTTTTCCTTTCTCGTCTTTTTGCCATCCGATTGTTTCCATGCGCCTCCCGACTCATGGTAGAGGTCTTCGTGCCCTCTGGTTCTCTCATGTCTTCGCGACTATCAGGTGCTCTGTATTTGCTGGTCCTCGCTCCCTCGTCCTTCCTTGCTGATGGCCACATTATCCAACAGAATGTCCATGTAAGAGCCTCTCCGACTTCCTGCCGCAGTCTCCCTCGTCTTTGTCTTTGTTTCCAGCTGGGGGCTTCCCACGGGTGTCTTTGCCGCCGCCGTCTCCGGGCGTCCACTCTGGATCAACATTGCGCTGATCTTCTCCTCCAGATTTTTCCGCCTGTTGCTTTCTTCGTTCAACAATTCCTCAAACCGCCCCCGCTCTGCCTTTCTTGCCTTACTCTCCTCCTCCAGCATAGCTCTCATGTTCGCCACTGTAAGCTTACATCGCTCCATCTCCTCTTTCAGCAATTGTACGAACTCTTCTCGGAGGACCCTGATTGTCTCGCATTGCTGACAGTAAAAATTCGGCGCTGCCTCCGCTTCCTCTACAGACTCGTAAGGTTTGGTGTCGCAGAAGTCTGTTGCCAGACTGCCGCTAGATTTGGCGGCTAAATTTGCCCCTACAGTTTCAGCTTTCCCGTAAAGTTCCTGGGTTACGTGCGCCCCAGTGATACGGGCACACCACGGACGCACGCCTGCCCCTTCGGGGCAGGCGTGCGGGCTAAACAGCGTGTGGCCGTGATAGCGGCCAGTAGCGCGTGACGGAGACCCTGCCAACCAGCCATTTCGCTAACGCTCAATGGCCACACTCGCGAAGCGAGGGCGAAGCCACGATTATTTTTCCGCGCCCGAAGGGCACAGAGGGCATTCACTGAGCAACAGGAAAATAATGTACTCCCGTTAGTGGGAAACCATCGATGTCTATAGCGTTGAAATGTCTCTCGAAGCCAGGCAAAGCGCCTGCCAGCGGATTACACAGCAACCTTACGGGAAAGCTGGAACTGCAGGGACAAATACCCCCAAGTCTGGCAACAGACTTCTGCGATGCCAAACAGAACCCTGCCCTATTGTCTTTACCGCATGCTCGGTCCGGTTTGACTACTCCGGTCAATGCCGGCTGACGCTGACCCTCGCCTCGGCAAATGAGAAACCTACGTCTCTCGCCTTTAGTAAACTAAACGTGTCATGCGCTTCGCGTTGTGATAGGTGCTCTCGTTAGTGTCCATTGTCATGTCGGTGCACTGTGGCGTTTTCACGAACGCTACTTGAAGGGCTGGCCTAGTTGGCGGAATACTGACGTTTGATACAATGCCAGCGCTCGACAGTGATAGGAAAGAGAAACACGCGACAGACAATGAATGAACTTTAATGTGGTCCTGAGGGGCGACTCGGAACTATCCGCACTAGCAAGGAGTACGGCAGCCATGACAAACTTTTGATGCAAGTAGGGTATTGGTTGTTTATGTTAAAACTAAATTGGTGTGATGTCGTGAGGTGGGGCATTTTGCATGTAGTTGCATCACACACATTTCAAAGTTGATTTTAAATATGTTCTAGGCTATATTAGCCATTTATATTTTGTAGATGATGCATATATTTCCACAGAAGTTCATCCCACAAGTTATCTCGCATTCAAAACTTTTTGTGTTGGTACTCCTTTTAGCTGAACTGTATGGGGACAAGTAAAAGAAAAAGTTGCATTCTGATTTGTTTCCTAGCACAGTTTTCCCTAAGTCTGAGGTTGGAGTTTTTTCCCAGTCACACTGCTTCTGCAACTAGAAATGCATAAAAAAAGCAACTGATCTTGAATTTATTCTGATGCCAATTGAAAGGCACATGAGCCACCAAGCGTAGAATTTTTGGAAATGAAAGCGGTATACTATCTAAATGAAGCACATGGCAGGCCACATTTCCGGTGTGAAGATTGCATTGAATTTTGTTGCGCTACTCGGCATCACAAACATAGGCTTAATGGTTTGTGCAATCAATACTAATCACTTAATTATGTACAGGAGTCTATATATCTGGAAATAACAAATCACTGAAGTTTCTGTTGAGCAAATGTAACATTTCTTGTAACACATTTGAAAAAGAAACAAAACAAAACATCAAGCTTCTTGATCTCTCGCTGCTGTGTAGTTGAAAAATGTTTACCATCACAAAATGAAAAATTGTCTTTGTTTTGGTGAGGACTGCATACTAGTGCAAGGACTTCCAAAGGCCTTTAACAAACTAATCGCAGACCACAGGCAGAATGCTTGAACAGCACCAGTGAGATTTGCCCTTTTTTAGTATTTCAAGCTACACGAAATCACAATCATTGTTTTGAATATTCCGCAATATGCACACAATGACAAACATTTTTTTGCGTTGGGTAGTGTTTCAGCGCGCTTCTTCATGAAAACATGGAATGAACACAACCATGCCCGAGCGGTTATCTAAACTTTATTGATGTGTACATAAAGGCCACTCGAAAAATTGGGCAGCTGCGCACTACTGATGCAAAGACTGAGGAAACAGAGGAGCTGGTGGCGTTCCCCTCCTCCTCACCCCCACTTCCCTTTCCCACCCCTTTGTATACTGTACTGTACAAGGCTATGCTATGCCTCACTGTGTCCTTTCCTCCTCACCATCACTTTCCTTTCCCACTCCTTGATATACCATACGTGGCTATGCTATGCTTCACCCTTCCCTCCTCCTCCTCACTCTCCTTTCCCACCTCCTTGTTATACTATACCATACGCGGCTATGGTATGCTTTCTTTCTCTCTGTTCCTCCTTCTCTCTCTATTAACAGTGGAGCTGTTTAAGGTCGAAGAAGCACCGTTAGTTGCAAACAGACATTATCATCATGAACTGACACACGCTCTCCACTTCTCTTCTGCTTCGCTCCCAGGGCACGTGCACCAAATTCCCCGGCACAGGATTCAATTACTCTGACAGGCGAGAGAACGAGTACACAGAGAGAAAGAAAGAGATAGAACAAAAAAGAAATTCTTGGCAAAAAAAAAAAAAATTTTTTTTGACGAGGTGGGATTCAGACCTGCATACCCGCAATTCGAAGGGGAGCGTCGTTCTTGTGCATTTTGCAGTGTGTGCCTTTGTTTTCTGGATTGAAGGTGCTGGGGTGCAGCAAGCTTTTGGAGTCATTTCACATGAAAAAGGACACAATTATGTCAGCGAAACATCAGTGTCCTTGTGGGGGAGTGAATTTCAGCTGCTTTGCGGTAAACTGTAGCAGATCTTTGGATGGATTCACTTTATGATGCATGCACAGGTGCTTGTCATTTACTGACTGTATATGTCGCTTAATTTTTTCGTAATAAACCTGTTGGTCATGAGCACCCATCCCGTCTTCTTGTCTCTCTTGTCCAGTCTTTTTTTGCACTCTGCTTTTATTTTAAGATAATGAACTATCTTGCCCAGCAAAGCATTATATTGGACAGAAAGAAAGCGGAAGCGAGAAATAGAGACAGAAGGGAAAAGAAAGATAGAAGGAGCGAGAAATAGAAAGAAATAGAAATAAACAGATAAAGAAGACAGAAAGAATACGGAGAAAAAGAAAGAGAACTTCTTGGGGAGGCGGGAATCTGACCCGTGTACCCACGATGTGAAGGCAAGCATTGTAATCACTCGGCTATCCAGGTACACTAGCAGAGCATAGCATAGCCTTGTATAGTGTAGTATAGCATGGGGTGGGAAAGGGATGTGAGGGTGAGGAGGAGAGATGAAGCATAGCATAGCCACGTATAGTATAGCAAGGGAAATGAGGTTGAGGAGGTGCAGAATGCCACTAACTCTGCCGTTTCTCGTCTTCGCACCACTACTGCATAGCTGTCCCAATTTTTTCTATCTGTTATCTCTTTTTGTGTCTGTTTCTTTCTAGCTCTTTCTCTCTCTGTGTATTTCTTTCTGTGTCTTGGTTCCCTGTGTCGTGGTTCTCTCTACTTCTCTCTCTGCATCCTGCCTGGCTTTTGTTGCGAATTCCCGGTGAAACTGCAGTTTCACAGGCTCATTTCAATGGCTGTCATGTTTTCAAGACTGCTGGGACACTGTGCCACATAAAAATGGTGCGTACCGATATTGCGGAATTCACCAGTAGCCCCAGAGGTAGTGCGAGCATACGCGCACCTCCGAAAACGCGCGCGTCGCACTGGTGGCATTGCGCAATTGCTAAATAGCATTGCAAAATGTCGGCGAGCGTAAGTAGCCAGATGGCAACGTGAACGTAGGCAGAAGTCGCCAAACAAAAAAATAATAATGCAGCAATGGCCCAAGAGTAGTTCTTTTTTTTTTTAAGCGCTTTCGTAGCATATTCTGTGTATTTAATGCACTTATTGGGAGTTGTTGCACCTAAATGATTAAACACAGCTCTGAAGTCACGTAATGTTGCAGGCAACTGCGCAGAGCATGTACAAACGAAGAATCATGTTTCCAATAATTTGGGGCAGACGCAGGTTTTGCAAAAGTGTCAAGGCTTGCGCGCTCACAAATGACGAGCTGCGAATGCACCACTGCTCTGTAAACATGTAAAAGATGAACAGCATTGATTTTATGAGCGTCCCTTGAGGCCTACGAAATCGAAACTCGCATTCTTTGCAAAATGTACACTGCAATATATTAAAAGAAAGAAAATGTGCCTAGTCGATAACAAGGACTTGTTATTTATAACAAAGTTGGAGCATTCGTAAACTAACGTCAGCTTCAGATTGGTGAACGCAGAGCTATCACTAAAAAAAAGTCAGTTTCGCCTCAAAGGCGAAGCAATAAATGCGATAGCAAGAAATTAGAATATCACAGGGAGAGCGGCAAGTAGGCTAGAAACTCGCTGACGTGCGCGCGGAAATTTTCGGTTGCCTCTTCTATAGTTCCGTAATCAAGCGAGAGCGCCGTGTAGAACCTTCACGCACGTGCGGCCGCTACGCAAGCTCTAATCGTGAAACCAAAACTCTGTTCACCGCTACATTTTGTAGCCTCTGGCTGAGTGAGTTCATCACGGCAGAGTCGTGTGAACAGCCGATAGAGATTGTGCGAGATGAACCCGCCTCAATGGAACACGAATCGGTGCTTCGTGCTAACCTGACGGATGAAAGTGCCATCAACAAGTGGCTGGAGGCCTACAGCATTCATACGAACACATCATGGATTGTACAGAAGGTCGTAAAAGAAGGAGAAAGGTCAGTTTTTTAACGACTGTCACTGATTACAGTAGCCTTTTCGTGCGCCGTCCACGTATCCATAGGCGTGCGCAGGGTTTCCCTTCAGGGTGGGGGGGGGGGGGGAAGGTTCATCGCAGCGCCCCCCCCTCCCTACCTATAAAGTCAATGTGTGGGGAAGACTTTGCCCCCCCCCCTCCTCCCCCCCTCCTTAGGTGACTGGAGAGGGCGGCCGCGAGAATTCATTTCATGCAGTTCACGTGCTACAATTAGCAAGTTGACTTTTTCTTTACTGTAAAGTAATTAGGCAGAAGTCATTAGTAAAATGTTTGTGATTGTCACTTCTCTCCTATTCCATTAAATAAAAAATAATGCTTTGTATAAATTTTCATATGAGTTATTCTGCAGCTCTTGGAAGCATGAACATGACAATCTTGTCAGTGAACAGGATAAACTCTCATACATCCAACTCCAATACTGCTCATGTCTCATGTCTGCCCACAAGATGTTGAAATCTACTTGAGAGGAAACATTGCATTGTTGCATTAATAAATTTTGCTGCTACGTGACTTTCAACCTAGTAGCTGCAGTTATTTGTCATGTAATTCCATTTCTTAAGAGTACAACATGCGAGTGCTCATACTAATTTTTGTGCAATCATGCTTTGCAGAATGGTCTTTCACAAAGTGTGGCGGTGCCAGTACCACAGTAGAAATAAAAAGACTGATCGTCGCAATGCTGGATGTATGGCCAGCCTGGACATCAAAATCAAGAAGCTGGCTAGAGGCACCAAGCAGAACGATGCCTTCTTGCGCAAAGAAGTGCCTCTGGTTGCAGTCATACGCATAGATTCCAGGCACACGCACAGCACCCAGTCAGCGGATGCTTTACGACTTCTTCGCCCAACTACCTCAACAAGGGAAACCTTTCTCCACTACGTTGATGACGGAATGACACCCACTGAAGCACGCAGGCTTCATGAAAGTAAGCTGTGCCTCGAGGACAATGGCCCTCAACTATTGGCCAGTGGAGCCATGAATCCCCAGCAGAGAACTGTGTACTATTGGCACAGTGTTTGGAGAGCTGTCTCCTTTGGTGGTGGCAACATCGATCCGCTCACAAAGCTGGAGGAAAAGGCTGCTTCTGTGTATGCAGCTCAAGGTATGTCAAAGGCAATCCTAATGATATGGTGAATATTTAGCATGCAACCCACCTTAAAGGGCCTCTAAATGACACCGAGGTCAAAATTTAGTTGTGGTGTTGTAGTTGTGCATGAGTCTCAACACTTTATTGCTACGTTAGCAATAACGCGTAAATGTCGCGTAGAGGGATAGTCCGCTAGTAGAAAAACAAAGGGTATGGCTTACACCTCGGTCGATGTTCGGCTCGCGGAACTTGGGGCGGTGAGGTGTTACCTCGCAGGTCAGCAGGGCACGAGAGAGCGTCTCTCTGCCTGGTCGGCAGTTTTGTTCACCTCCCGTGTCCCTCCCCACCGCGAGGGTTGATTCCCTCGCAGGGCGAGTTCCCTTTCCCGCGAGCCGGGATGCGAGGATTAGCGCGAGGAGTAGCGGGAAAGAAGGGGTTGTCCGGAAAGGGCGACTGTGCTCCTCTCCTAGTGGTTCCTTCGCTCCCGCTGTCAGTTCCCGATCGCGCCTGCCTTAAGGAAAGGAAATGGGCGCGCGTGCTCTCCAACAACAATGAATACGTAACCGTGCGAATTTTTCGAAATGGTGCCATAATAGCATAGTTGCATGCATTTGATGATCAAAACATGGTCTTCCCTCGTTTCACTCCGTCCTTTGTATGCTACATTCTTCAGCTCGTCTCTCTTGCTTGCCAAGTGTTCCTCCTCGCTGTCTGAGGAGGAAGAGCAGGGAGCACACCTACATGCTAGCAGAAACTATTCAATTGCAGTCTGTCGCTAGTGACATTCAAGGTGCAGACTGGTGATGTCACAGGCAGTGCTGGGGATACAAGAAAGGTCCGGAGAAGCGCACAGGATTGCCTTTTGATTTTGTGGTGCGCCCGTGGTGCTTTAAATGAGAAGCATTTCGACTTCGAGCGTGTCCGTCCGTCCGTCCGTCCAGTCCATCCATCCATCCAATCCATCCAATCCATCCATCCATCCATCCATCCATCCATCTATCCATCGAGCGATCGATCGATCGATCGATGATGATGGATGGATGGATATCGATTGATCGATCGATCGATCCAGCCAGCCAGCCAGCCAGCCATCTATCTAGCCGCCTATGACTTTGTGCTCTCGTGGCTGTTTCATGAACGGCATGTATACCAAAATAGGTAGCACGAGATGACTGTATGACGAGCATAAGTGACAGGTCATAACATGAAAAAAAAAGTTCGGCAGATCCCACGTACCGTGGGAATCGATGTTATGCGAAGCATGCGCAGAGAGGTGACTGTGTCGCAAATTTTCAGTGGGCGAAACGTTACGGAATGACGCTAGAGAAACGTGCAAATGGTATGCGCATACACATATTTTGAAAAGTCGCGCATGTGTTATATAACCAGTTGCTTACAGTTGCTTAACGAATGCCAAAAGCAACATAGGTGTTACCAACACCAGACGCAGTAAGCTGATATGTAGTGCTTATATTCTTCAATACAGGATAGCGCGAATTCGAATAGGACAATGAAGGAACACAGATGCACAGGACAGGCGTAACTCGCAACTAAGCTTTATTCAGTAGAGTTTCCCTAGATATATACACAGCCAAGTGGCACGCGCAGTTGCACTGCATGTACGTTACAGTCACAGTTGCTGTTGTTAGAGTTGCGTTACAGTTGTTATGCTTAAAGGGGCCCTGCAACACCTTTCTTAGTTATATTGTAATAGTCTCATTATTGACGTATGACTCTTCACGAGTCATATGCCGCAAAAATTTTTCGAATCCGTCAAGTCTAAGTGGTGTTACCAAATTATAGAGATCACGTTCCGCAGCTTTCTCCCTCAACTCAACGCCGCGAGTGCGCGGAAAGCTAGGCAGCAAGTCGAGGGAGGGAGCGCAGAGGAGCGAGGCTCCGCCCAAGAGCGCCGGTGGAATTTTTTTATTCATTTTTTTTTTTCTCTCTGACGTCTGGGCGCAACCACGTGGTCTGTGCCGCCACTTCCGGTCGGCTTGCGTCGTTCTCGTCGAGCGGAGCCGATCGCACTGTGCATCGCGTGTGCTTGAAAACTGCGCGTCGGTTTGGTAATGTTGGGTGTGCACCTCGAACGCCGTAGTGTTTTCATCGCTCTGTCAACCATGGAAGCAAACCTGCGCGCTCGTTTGGAACGAATGACAGCTGAGATCGGTTTCGGCCCATACTCCGATACACCGCCTCGTAAGACGGCACTGGCAGACGACCCCGAAGCGCCGCCATTACCGGACGCCAGCATTGTTATCGGAGACATGCTGTGCCCCTGCCTCGGTCGGTCGTGAGAACGTGCCGACGATGCAGTTCCCAGCTGACGAGGCAACACTCGAACGGCTGCCACTCTCAACGGCAACCGGCGATGGTCAAAAGCACAGAAATATTCACGTTTTCGGCACTGCGCATGGCGAAGAAAACTGAACCACGCAACTACGAGCAGACGAGCTGTCGGTGAGACCGGAAGTGCTAATATTGTTTTTTCAGGTGTTTTTAACGCGATAATATAAACATACATATTATCTACTTATTGAACTCAAAATTAACAACGAAAGTAATAATGAGGGTGTTATCGTGATTATAACATCAGCCAATGGTGGAACTGCCGACAATCGCGTCATATTTTGTGGACTAATACATCATTTGTCGAGAGAAGAGGGAGCGATTTTCAGCTGACTTTGAGAATTTATTGTAAATTCCAGGCCGTGCGCATCGCTATAATATTTGGCTCGCGTGTTCTCGGAGCCTCGACTACCGATCGGCAGCGCTTTTTGAGCATGCTCTAAAAGTGTTGCAGGGCCCCTTTAACTTATCCGTTATGACGGAGAGCGCACGCACGTTTCACGAACCCGTGCGCATGGGTGGAAGGGGTTCTTGGCAGTTCTTAATAATATCTGGGGTTTAACGTCCCAAAACCACGATATGATTATGAGAGACGCCAGTAGAGGAGGGCTCCGGAAATTTCGACAACCTGGGGTTCTTTAACGTGCACCTAACTCTAAGCACACGGGCTTCAAACATTTTTGCCTCCATCGAAAATGCAGCCGCCGCGGCCGGGATTTGATCCCGCGACCTTCGGGCCAGCAGTCAAGCGCCATAACCACTAGACCACCATGGCGGGGCTCTCTTGGCAGTTCTTGAATAAGGTCATCATAACCGTGATCAGTGAGCACCACCAGCTGGACAGGACTTGTTATCGGATCCGTTCATCATTTGCGGCTACGAGCGGTCTAAGTGCAGTGAAGTGCGAGGTATAGTAGAGCTGGTGCAAACCGCGGATGGCTTTTACGAAGAAATGATCTATGATGTCTCCTGTCCTGGACGTGGCACCAAGGTCTTGTGATGCCCTGTCCACATCCAAGCCGACTTTCATGCTGTCTAAGAACCAGGCGTTGTTGGGTTTTGATAAATCAATGCTAAAGTCACCGGTAATCATGAGGGACATGGTCCTCTTCGCAGAGTTATTGTAGGAAGCGTTGACCCCGTCTTTTGCGTAATCCACGTGGTCGACGTTGCAGACCATGTGGATGAGTGGATGGTAGCCCAGCGTCTTCCAGGGGTGCTCTGTCTTCAGCTCCCTAACTTTCCTTGCGTCGGCCGCTGTGGTGTAGTGGCTACGGTGCTCGGCTGCTGACCCAAAGATTTTGGGTTCGATCCCAGCCGCGGTGGTCGCATTTCGATGGAGGCGAGATGCTAGAGGACAGTTTACTGTGCGATGTCAGTGCGGGTTAAAGAATACCAGATGGTCAAAATTTCAGGAGCCCTTCACTACAGCATCTCTCATATTCATATCGTGGTTTTGGGAAATCAAACCTCAACAATTATTATTATTATTATCACTTTCCTTCCGCGTCAGTGCGTATGTTCGCGGTTACTGCGTTGATTGAGCCTCTGTTATCACCTGTGGCACGTACCCACATAACATGAACTCTGGTATGCGGGTATGTGCCACACGGGACTGAGAGAAAGGGTTTCATGACGTATGTCAGGTATTTTGCGTTATTCATGTCATCACCAGTGAATCGTGTTCGTCATACACTCATTCTATGCTATGCCATTCTATGCTTTAATAAAAGTCTATTACTAAATAAAAGTCTACTAAATAAAAGTCTATTACTACTACTACTACTATGCTATGCAAATTTTGGTATATTACAACCTATGGAGACGGCCGGGAGAGCGCCCAGACGTAGGCGGCCAGATAGATAGATAGATACGTAGATAGAAACGCCCAAAGAGTCTGAGGTTCACTAAGAAATGCTTCGCATTTAAAACAGAATGATTTACATGCCACGGTCTGAATTATCTTGCAGCCGTTTCATTAAATTGATATATACCAATATACTGGTATGGTGTGAGAAGAGTATATGATGAACATAAGCTACAGGTGCTAACGTGTAATTCATGACACACGTCATTCACGGTATGATTTACATGAAATGGTTTCGTGTGCTTGCGGCTGTTTAATTAAATGGATATATACCAAAACTAGTATGGCGAGACATTTCTGTATGACCAACATAAATCGCTGGTGATCATGACATGCATGTCATGTACGGCATGATTTTCATGCCTCGCTCATGGTGCACTCACGACCAGTTCGCTTGCTTGATATGCACCAAAATTGGTATTGCTAGACGTGACTGTATGAAGAACATAAGTGAGTTAGTAACATGAAAGTCATGACATGCATGTCATGTACGGCATGATGCACATGGTGCGCTCGCAGCAGTTTCCATGGCTCTATATAGACCATAATTGGTATTGCATAACGTGGCTGTATGACGAACATAAATGACAGGTCTTAACATGAAAATCTTGACACGCATGTGATGTACGGCATGATGTACAGACGCCCACTTTTTTAACCTGAACGCGCGAGCGTCGACCGGCGAGTTGATAAGCGCCGCACAACGGAGCGCAGAGACGAAATGAACGAGAATACGCGCATGCGCGCTATCAGCAGCCCTGTGCAGCTGTCGTCCGATAGGCTTTTACGGGAACCGGACACCACGCCCGCTTCTTTTGAGCTACGCTATCGTAATTCTTTTTTTGCTTTTACGAACGATGCCATCAAGTTATAAAGAAAAGGTCAAGTGGTCGTGCTTCAGGTGGATGCGATGTGATTACACCCGCTAATTATACTACGTGCGTATCAGCATTTTGACAGCGGAGCCGCTAAGGCTTTTCGTTATGCCGTGCAGAGTCGACAAGAAACTCATCAGCGGCTCTGGCTCTCTTCCGCCTCTTCTTTGTGGTCTTCGTGCTTAGTCAAGCCAATTAAGCCAAGCTTGGTTAAGATCAAACTAATTAAACCATGCCATGTGTTAATCACGCTAATTAGTCAGGCTAATTAAGATCTCGTCAACTAAGGTCTTGTTAATTAAATTAGATCCACGCTAATTAGGACCTTGCTAATGAGGACCACGTCAGTTGAGAACTTCTTAATTAAGATCATGGTAATTTATGCATTGCTAGTTATTACCATGTTAATTAAGATCTTGCTCATAAGCTAGGTCGGCCGCATGCTCCGCTGTCATTGCAGCCGCGCACCACTAGAGCAAGCTGCCAACATTTTTTGTCCGTTATCGCCTTTCTAAACGCCGCTGAGAAAAGATTATCAAGTGTCACGTGGTACCCCCTTCTTTTCTGTATTTGCAGAAAGATGTGAATTGCTAAGCGAAATATTCCGATCAGATGTCGTTGCTCTTCGCTGTTACAACGCCTTTCATCCGATTTCTCGGGAATGCGCTTCGCGTAGAATCAAGGATGCCGCCTCGGCTGCCAGAAGAAAAGAGAGTAAAGCGGGCGTGGTGTCCGGTTCTCGTAAAGCCTAGCAGACGACAGCTGCCCAGGATTGCTCATGGCGCGCATGCGCGTATTCTCGTTCATTTCGTCGCTGCGGTCCGTTGTGCGCCGCTTATAAACTCGCCGGTCGACGCTCGGGCGTTCTGGTTAAAAAAGTGGGCGTCTGTACATGCCACGCTCATTTGCTGTGACGCATTTTGCTGGCTTGATATACACCAAAATTGGTATTCCACGATGTGACTGTATGACGAACATAAGTGACAGGTGGTAACATGAAAGAAATGACATGCATGACGTGTACGGCATCACTTATGTGCAATGCGCATGGTACACTCGCGGCCTCTTCGCTGGATTGATATGCACCAAAATTTGTATTGCGCGACGTGACTGCATGACGAACATAAATGACTGTTGGTAACATGAAAAAAATGACATTCATGTCATGTAAGGCATCACTTACATGCCGTGCTCATGGTAGGCCGCGTGCATTTCACTTGCTTGATAGACACCAAAATTGGTATTGCATGACGTGACTGTATGACGAACATAAATGGCAGGTAGTAACATGAAAATAATGACATGCATGTCATGTAAGACATAATTTACATGCCGTGCTCATGGTGCGCACACAGCCGTTTCGCTAGCTTGATATACATCAAAATTGGAATTGCATGACAGGCTCTAGCATGCAAATCATGAATGCATGTCTTCTACAGCATGAGTTTACATGGCACTGTCTTGGTGTGCTTTCGGCTGTTTTGTTAAGTGGATATATAACAAAATTGGTATGGCATGACATGAGTGCGTGACAGACACCAATAACAGGTCATGTATTATATATACAAGAATGTACGTTTGGTACATACCAGACTGTACGTGCATGCACGCATGACAAATGTGCGATAGTAAACTACATGTCATGACATGAGTAACTTCATTTGCCTCAATGACAAATGAGGCGATGTATGCAGCTCCCTGCTGGCTGCTTCGCATTACAATGACAAAGGGAATGCCACGGTAGTTCTGGACACTTCTGTCTACAAAAGGAAAATGCTGGATTCGCTTCAAGACCAGGACACTAACGTGCGGCTCAATCGTGACCCTACATTAAAGGTGCAGAAGGAACTACAGAAGCTCCTTTCGGACGTGTTTCACTTTGTTCCGCTTGAGCAAAAAGGCCTGTATTACTCGCTTCTCTGCCACAATGGTTTGCCCCCTGCGCTTTATGGCCTACCAAAAATTCATAAACCGAATGTACCTCTTCAGCCCATTGTTGACTTCACCCGTTCCCCCCTGCACAAACTTTCTTGCTACCTTCTCAGAATTTTATCACTCCTCGTTGGAAGAGGCAACACTCACGTACGCAACTCCACTCATTTCGTTGAAAAAGTGAGGTGTTCGGTCCTCGAAGAAGACGAGGTGATGGTTTCATTTGACGTGGTTTTCCTGTTTACTTCCATTCCCATTGACCTCGTCGTTGAGTCCGTGCGCTGCTGCTCTTGACGCTGATCCACATCTAGCGGAAACGACACCTTTTCATGTCCCCGATTTGAGGAAGCTGCTCAGTTTTTGCCTTGCCAACACCTACTTCTGTTTCGATAAGGTCATCTACAAGCAAGTTCATGATGCACCTATGGGTGCCTCTATCTCGGTTACTGCGGCGAACCTCACAATGGAGTGGCTTGAAAATCGGGCTCTTGCTTCTTTTAGTCCTTGTCCAAGAATTTTCCTGCGTTTTTGTGTCATCAGGCGCTCTGCTTTGGAAGCATTCACGACACACCTAAACAATCAAGCCAACTCCATTCAGTTCACCGTGGAATTGGAAGCTGACCAGACGCTACTTTTTTTGGATGTTCTTGTTCAAAGGGAAAATGGGGTGCTATCTTTCAGCATGTACAGGAAAGGCAAGCATACTGGCAGGTACCTGAACTTCAGGTCTGTCCATCCTGACACTCGCAAAAGGTCAGTGGTTGCCTCATTGTTAGGTCGTGCGAATCGCATTTGCACAAATCCGGATGACCTGACCACTGATATGAAAAGAGTTCGGGTGGACCTTTCGACATGCGGTTACCAGCGTTCATTAACGCGGTGGAACATCGTTTGTCTGTTCCCTCCCAGCCTGCCAGTGTCAGACAGAAGAAACGCGCTCCTGTTCCTTACGTGCCTGGGATAAGCGAGATCTTATCACGCGTATTGCGTAGCTACAACGTTGAAGTTGCCCACGTGCCTGTATGCAAGTCAAGGCAAGCACTTGTAAGTGAGGACAAGCTACCAAAGGGAAGCCTTTCCTGGTGTTTTATACAAAATCCCTTGTGCGGATTGTGAAAGCGTTTATATCGGGGAAACCGGCAACTTCAGACAGCGCATGCGCCAGCATCAGAACGATGTCGAAAGGAAGAAAGTGGTGTCTAATGCACTGGCCGAGCATGCACATATGACTGATCACACCATTGACTGGACAAATGCGAGTATCATCGGGAAAGAAAGAAACTGGAAGTCACGCCTGTATCTCGAATCGCTTGAGGTACAATCTACAAGACAGACACCACTGAATAACAATGATGGAAATCTTCCTTTGTCCTACACGCGGTGCTTGTGTCATGTGCTGAAACCTATATAGGAGACATTGTGAACAAGGTTTCCGTATGGAAGCTGAAACATTGTTTTCTTTAAAGCTTTTATTTGGTCGGTGTATTTCGTTTCCTTCATCAGATTACCACAGTGCGTGGGATCTGCCGGATTTTTTATTGCAATGGCAATGTGAACTTGATGCACATGTTTACTTGAAAGATTTTTTAAAGTATTGGAGGTGGTGCTGTGACTCCTTTAAAGGAGCCACGGCATCACATTTTAAATACGTAAGCATTTCTCTGTCTGATATTAAGAAGAAAGCCTTATTAAGCCTCATGACAAGGGTCACGTGGCAAAACCACTAGAGTGCCTTGTGGCTCCAGGCACGCGCGACTTCCGTGTTCAGTTTGACTTTGTGGTGTTTCCGTGATTAGTTACATAAAAAACTCTCGCACAGTCATTGTGAAAGCATGAAACTGAGACACTAAAGAAGATGATCCCCTGTCACAGCAAACCTCATGAAAAGCTTCTGTGGAGTGGTGGTGGCTACTTGGGGAGTAGACAAAAAGAGGCATTCACGTGACCCGTCTTACTGATGTCCAGAGGAGCAAAAGCTAATGAAAGCATGCTGGTGCATATACATGATGATAATCAAAGCAAACTAAGTGAATACTGAGTTAATTAGTGAAAGTGACACTGCTGACAGGTAATTAGTGAATGTTGGACGTCACTATTAAGTGCACTGAGATCGCCACACCAGGTGGCTTTTGTGTTCAATTTGTCTTGGGCGAATGCAAAAGAGTACCTGTGAGTATTTCTTTTATTAATTTGTACATACTACCAGTTGCAACAGGGACAACTGCAGGAGGGCAACCAAACAAGAAAGAAAAAGAAAGAAAAGGAAAACAGAAACAGAAAAGTGTTAATACATGAGCACAGATCTTATACAACATTACTTATTTTATAATTATATCTGGGGTTTAACGTCCCAAAACCGCAATATGATTATGAGGGACACTGTAGTGGAGGGCTCTGGAAATTTCGACCACCTGGGGTTCTTTAACGGGCACCTAAATCTAAGTACACGAGTATACAATATTACTTGAAGTTGACTGCAGTGTAAATTATATATGTTGAAAATATTAAGAACAAATATACAGTGCATAATGATTCTATTCGATAACATGCAAGAATTATTCTAGTTCATGAGAAAAAGAGCATACCAAAATGAACTGTGGGCCTGATGCAAACCTACTAGTGCATATTGGAGTATGCGCTCCACTGTGGTTTAAAGGGACACTAAAGAGCAAAACGATCTTTCTCATATTAGTAAAGTACCCTTTCACGATACCAGAAACACCACGCTTGCTGCGAGAAGACGCTTAGTAAGCGAGAAAACGTGCCAAAACCAAATGTGGGTGGCGACGCCACCTTGAAGTTTCCGCATCATTCGCCGTGACGTCGCATGTTTTGACGGCGCCTACTAGGGACTACGTAGTTCCTAATAGGTAAAAATGAAGTACATTGCCCTCTGAAGGGGCCATAGACTTAAAATACCAAGTTCGGGGTAATTTTGTTGAGCCAAAGGCGCCAAAATACGATAAATACACTTTGAAATATGTGACGTCAAGTGGAGAGATTTCGGCTCGAAATTTAAAAATGAAACTTTGAACTTGATTTTCTCTTCTATTAATAAACCTATGATGGCTAAATTAACGGCATTAGAGTTCTCACAGCACAGTTTATGTTATGAATATAAACCAATTCATTGTTTCTCTTTAGTGTCCCTTTAACACAACAATAAAACTTTGAAATACTATTTTCCTCATGGGCAACTATTTTTAATAAACAGGTCTAACGTACCTGAAAAAGAAAGCGCCAAGAAAACATTTTTCACAAGTGCAGTTTGTGTCGCACGCACCTTCCAGGAACTAGTGTAACAGTGAGCTGAAGTGGAAGCAGCCAATGTTGGGCAGTCCTGGTGGTGACTCCCATTATGCGCCGAGCCCAGGAACTGCAAGTCGCAAGAGACATCATCTTCACTGATTCCACGGCTTCCTGAGACACAACAGAGTGCACCGTCACCGTGGTACTAGTTGCCACTAAGGCCGGTGCCGTGCCTATTGCAGTGCTATTGCACAATGAGCAAAGCACTGATGGATACCTGATGGCATTTGGACTCCTCAAGGATAAATTCCCAGCCTGCTTTGGAGGTTGAGCTGTGGAGAGTACTATGCAAAAGCCATTCATTATTTTTTGCTTGTGTGTGTACAGTTGCATGTTTCTGAGAAAGTTTACCTTTAGGAAATATTTTCTAGCACTGTTCCATTTAGTATGTTGATGCACTTGTGCCAAGCTTGAGAAAAGTGTCTCTGGTTCAGTGTTTAATGATTACGCACCTAATATACTACTGCAAGTGACTGAGTTAGAAACAATAATAGAACAATCGTGCTGCAGTACAGAAAAATGGTGATGCCAAAGGAGTGAGTATCATATCCAGTAAATCCTGAGCTTATAAGAATGGCAATATTTGGCTTTCATGAGAGACTACAAGAACATCTCACGATTATTTGAAACAAACATGTCGGGACTAGCTTCATGTATCTCATAATAATTGTATTATCGTGTTCTCCTGCAAGATGGTCTTGGTGAACAATTTGAAAGCCAGTATCGGTCACTTAGAACCCCAAGAGATGGAAAATACAGGCTGAGGGCGGCAAAGAGTTATGTGGAGCAACAAAATTAAGAAATTTGGAGGCATAAAATAGAATCAGCTTGTGCAGTACACGGTGGGTTAGAAATTATTGGGAGGCCTTCACCCTGCAGTGGACTTAAGGTAGGCTGATGATGATGACGATTACCACAAAATGTCTTGTAGTTGTGTGGTGACAGCTTTCAAAAAATGCTGTCATGCTACTCTTGTGCAATCATGCCAATTCATATTGGATAGCCTCTTCCCTTGTGATTTTGGCTGCCACCTTAAAATGACACCCAAAGAAGCACTAGCTAGGTGGCATAAGGGCTGGTGAAGAGCAACCTAATAATGAACCATGCTCAAATACTTCAAAAGCACTGAAGACTTGAAAGCTTCTTTTATACTGCCAAAGTATCCCTTCTGTCATTTTGCATCACTTTTTTCGTATTTTAATCTATCAGGCACCACAGGTCTTCATGACGGATAATTCTGCTGCTGAAAAGGCAGCACTGCAACAGACGTGGCCAACAGTGAGGCAACTTCTGTGCCATTTCCATGTGACACAGGCGGAGTGGCGCTGGTTGACTGCCTCTCGTAACAACGTCGAGAAGACCCAAAGACGTCAACTGATGAACTGATGTCTGCTTTCCAACAGGTAAGCCTCTCTAGAGCACTTTCAAATTTTTAGAGGGTACTTGTATGTCTTTTAAGGCAGACAAAAGGTACATTTTTTTCAATGGAATGCAAAAGGTCTGTATTGAGCATCTTGTATAGAGCGCCTGCACACTGTGGTGACCACTAGAAGACCGCTTTTGACATTATACTGCATTGCCTAGATGTGTGGATATAAAGTGCATATTTTTGCTGATGGGTTTGTTACAGAGTTCCTCAGAAGGTGCTCTCAGGGTACCTAAAATGGGCATTATGTAACACTTGAGGTAGCACATAGTAAATTGGCTTCTACCAGTGAGCTGACCTGAATTCAACAAGCTATCCTCTGCATACTGTAGCACTTTTTTACTACATTACTGAACATTATTTTGGTTCTCTTAAGCTGGCATTTCAACCAATAAGCAATTTTATGAAGCAAGGAACTGCGTACAGTCCTCTGGTTTATGACATCATGAATGTGCTGCCTGAGGCATCTCAGTCTGGGCGTATTGTTACATTACAGTAGATTCCCAGTCACTGTGGAATTGTGGGAAATAAAGAGGCTGATGCAGAGGCAAAACTGGCCCATAGTAATGGTCAGGACTGTAAGGTGATGTCAATTAACTTTTCCTGATATGACAAACACTTTTCTCTCTAGCTCTATGCAAACCTCCACGACACGACTATCAGGTGACCCTAAGCACTGGCACAAGTGCCTCCATAGACTTGACGCTGGTCTGTACTTTTCGCTTCAGCTAAAGCTGCAAAAAGACCAGGAAACACTACTGCACACATTGCAGCTGAGTGTTGCATTTACCCAATTATACCTTCAGAGGAGTGTATGGGAACAAAACCCTGGCTGTTGCTTGTTTTGCATTGCAGAGACTATACACCACATCGTCTGCACATAATAAGGCAACAAATAGGGGCAGTTGGAATACACTCATGGCAGTCAGCAGAAAACAAAACAAGAGACTACGGGAATGTAGGCAACAGAGGCCCTACATGTACCCTCATTATGCAACTGAATGAAGGTCGCTTAAATGCATTACAGATTATGGGCCTCCCAAGCTTTCTCGGAGGACAAACTTCTGGGTATACATGAAAACATGTCGACCATGTCCAACATAATTTTAATTCCGTATTGAAGTTTCTCAGTGAGACAGGCCTAGGTGCTTGTTTTGGGTGCATGTGCTGTGCTGAGGAGATTCCTGCACACAATGCACAATCACGCATAGGACAATGTGTTTATTGTAATTCATTGTTCTATTCCATAGTCACCCGTCTTCACGCCTTCCTCTGTCTCTCTCTCTCCCTCTTTTCCCTTCATTAAATACTCTTCTCCCTCTTCTTCTTCTTCTAGTTTAGGACATATGGCTGTTTATTTGTGGTGCAACCACAGCTAGTGCATGGAGCCTGTTTTGATGTACAAGTTCACGAAAAACATGGGTGTCTGAAGCCATAACAAGTAAACAAGCGGCAATGTGTAAACGTTTATGGACACATTTTTCACTAAATGATTCTTATATGCAGGTCATGTATGCCGACAGTGAGGAGAAGCTGGAGGGTGCAATAGCGCAGCTTCTCTCACAGCCCCATCCAGCCTTCGTAGCACGTGCGGAAGCCTTCCTCCAAAGGCAGGAGGAGTGGGTTCTTCTCTTCCGCAGCAGTGCCACGACACATGGGCACAGTACCAACAATGTTGCCGAAGCTACCATACGTGTCCTGAAGGACATAGTACTAAGCAGAGCGGAGGCCTTCAATGTTGTGGCACTGGTGGATGCCATTTCCACAGTGTGGGAAAAGTACTTTGAATGTCGCATCCTCCGCCACGTTTACAGCCGTGTAGCAAGCCACCAGCTCTCCTACAAGCGCTCGTTGTCGCGGATGCCAGCAGGCACAGCAGACAGCATCAAGCTTCTGGACAATGGCCTCTATGCTGTGCCCAGTTCCACAAACTCTGCAACGTATTATGAGATGTCAGCTGATGTAGGTGCTTGTGCATGCCCTGCTGGCATCCAAGGTGCATTTTGCAAACACCAAGCTCTGGTGCATGAAAGGTTTGGAGGGCTGTTTCCCAATGCCCCTGTGCTCACCACAGATGACCATTACCAACTTGGACAGCTGGCCATCGGTGACAAGTGCCCACCGAAGAATTTTTTCACACCCTTTCTGGAAGCTGATTACACGTGCGACACCCAAGTTGTAATGTGCGATCCTGGACCCAGCACCGCATGTCAACGCCCCTCAAAAGTAGCGACAGGCCTAGTGTCACCTGCATCTGCGCCAAATATCGATGACGCCCAGCTCTCACAGGTAAACAGTTTTCTATATGGGCCTCTTCGTGTGCCCATCTAGTACAGATTACATAGTGCATAAACAACAAGAATAGGGAAAATCACCGCATTCTATCTGGTTACCTTGTCCGTAATGCAGCGCGAGATTGTTACCAATAGGCGATGCGCAAAGCGCCGACGACGCCATCTGCCGCCACGGCTCGGAAGCGCTGATGGGTCTGGGCGAGAAGTGTTCCCGCGAGCGTCTATGCGAGTGCACGGATGGATGTGTTTTCATCGTGATTTAACGACTCTGTCGGGCCTCAGCGATGTTGAAAAATAACTGCTGCGTTGTCGGCTGCTCAAACACACAGAAAAAATCGCCAAGAACGTACTTCTACAGGTTTTCAGTGCTATTTCATGAGCGACAGCGACGGCGGCGGTGGTTTGCGGCTGTACGACGTAGAAGGTAAGCAATCGCGCTTTGTTTACGGCAGTGTTAGAACGATTACCATGTTTTTATTTCTCCATTTATGTCGCTACGTCTTCACAGACGCTACTACGTTTACACTTGGTCGCCTCGCCTGCATTTTAGACTCTACAATGCACATGAGGTTGTTAATACTGATAGGACGCGATGCCTAGGCTCTCTTGAAAAACGAATGGCGCGAAGCGCAATGCCAGAGAATGTGGGGCAGGTGACGGCTCCTTTACAAAAGTGCCGGGGAATCACACGTGTGCTGCACGAAATCGGCTGCATTCTGCCTAATGATGGCACTGGAATGCGATTACCGGTGCCTGCGTACGGCTCACAAAGGAGGTGGCTGGAGAGGATCCACTGAGAGGATCCCATGGCACGTCTGTAACGTGATAACGTAGACACTGCGTGGCAGCACAAGCGTCGCTTCTACAGCTCGACCGTGCTCGCCTGCTCCCTAAAAAAAAAGAAAGAACATAAACAAGAAACAGCTCAATTCGCTTAAGAAAGGTCGAAATAAGAGAACACCTGCTTTCACTTGCGTTCGTCGTCGACAACCCCTCAGTCCTCTGCTGGTCAACGAACGTGAGTACACGTGCGCGTATTGCACTCCCCGGATATTGATGGCCATGTTGTGGATCTCAGAGAGAGTGTTTTGCGTTGACTACCTAAAGAGGCATAAGAAGAAGATTGCCTACAAGCGGAACTTTCGATGTTTGAAAGATTTGAATGTCGCCTTACTAAGGAGGCGCATGCCAGAAGAAGCCTCATCCATCGGAGAAACTGACATTTTGTGCCAGAACTGTTTCAACCGCTTCAAACAGATTGTCGTAGAGTCTCCGGATGCATCTCATTCTGGCGAAAATTTTGTTCCCGAACAAACTGCTGTCGAAGAGCTAAACGTATTCATCAAGACAACAAAATATATTTTTTTCAGTGAAATTACAGGGGGTCAACCGACATGCACCGACGTTCTTATCTGAACACACCCAGCAAATACGTAGCCAAGCTGCTATGACAAGCTAGGTGACCACCAGCTCCGCAGTGACTCAGTCCCGCGCCACTAGCGCAAGCTGCCGAGATATTTTTTCACAAGTTTATCGTGCTGGTTTCAAAGTTTTACCAACGCTGACCCTTCGCGTGGCCGCACCCGTGAAAACCATGCACCGGTGCGACAGCGCTCCCTCAAAATCTACTATATAAACACATGGCACGTAAACGAAGCTACTGTGTTGAGAAAAAATGTTGGTTCATGCGTCAACGCATGCAGGCGTCAGTGATCAGGACGTTATAAAGAAAGCGGTCTACTTACGATGAGCTCCACTTCGTAAGGAAGCTTGTTGACGCTTGTCTGTGGCAAACACTTGGCGCGTATGGTGACATTGTCGTCCCACACAGCTGTGATATTGGGCACGTGTCCATTATTATAAAGTGCGGCTCCCTTGCGCACACTTTCGCCGCAAAATTATCTGGGACGCGCACAAGCGGCAAATCGCACACGCGCACTTCCGTCATGCTTGCAGTGAAATGAGGCGTCTGCTACGCGACCCACCAGCGGTTCCAACGGCCGCCGCTACGCAGCTATCAGTGGCGCCCCTATAGGCGCTGTGCATCGCGTATAGTAACTGTGCCTTGCGATTTTCCGCTATGTCAGGATTCTGCTCCATTTAAACAACAAGAACACAGGTACATCTATCAATATCTGTATATGTGCAGACAGTTTATAATAGCCAGCTTCTGCTACCAACATGCAGAGTAAGAGCTTTATAAGTTCTGCTGGTACAAGTACAGCTACTGATATGAAGCCGAGCAGATGCACATGTAATGTCAGAAAGCATATCGACTTGAACCGATTTATAAGAGGCTCTTATGTAACAGAAAATTGTTTATAGGAGACACCAGTATGCCTACGATATAGGGTTTCACCACAAAATGAGAATGCTGTACCCTGCTTATAAGCGACCCCTCATATAAGGGACATGAATTGCTTCCAAGTGCATCTCTTTATAAAGGGGTTCAACTGTATAAACTAAAAAACTAGGTAATCGTGACACTAGGAAGTTGGCTCGCTGGTCCTACTAAGAAAACTCTATAACATGCTGTTAAACGAGGGCTGCTGGTACATTTGTAGGTTTTATTTTGGCAGTGTGGTATAAATAAAATATTTGTTTACTGTACAAGTAATTGTCTACTTTATCAAAGACACGCTTATCTAGAAAGCAGCACGAAATACCGAAGACGTTAAACACACACAGACACCTGCCACTTAGAAAGACAAAGACTACTGCCTGGTTATAAGTTTTATATATTGTTCATCTTTCTTCCTGAGCTACAGCTGCTGTGACCAGTGCTATTAAGAATATTCCAGGCTTTGACAGAAGTGTCACATGTCACAAGTAGGAGCATGTCACAAAGCACAAAGAACAGCACAAAGAACACTAGAACAGCATGTCATGTTCACTTGTGTTTCGGCATGTTTTGTATACTTTTCAATGAATTAAACCGAAAAGTGTCATACAAAACCCTGTCACTAGGCTGCAAAAGAAATCCAACACAGATTTTTCAGGAAATATTTCATTTGCAGAAAAATTTGCTGAGGTCCAGGAATCAGAGATCAGCTAACCAGGTGGGCAGCAGCTGCAGAGAGAGGCTAATAAATGCAAAAGTTGGAGCAGAGAGAAATTTAATGCTTAAAGTGCATATGACAATGCATTAACGATAATAGTTCCGTATACCTGTGCGCTCAGGCGCACAGTACTGAGAAAGCTCTTCCGTGGTGAAGTAAGATAAAATTTTATTGTAGATTCAGAGATTTAACTTTTGCATGAAGCTGATGGATGGTAGAGGACCCTTTTCTAAAGCCAGCTTGCAGTCTTAAAGGAGTACTGACACGATTTTGAAGTGCAGCAAAACGGACGTTTTTGGTTTCCGTGGCATGTAGTGTTAACGCTCTCCCCACACCGCATCCTGGAAACACGTATAAATATTTAAGTTTGATTTTAAAGTTTTCATCTCCCAGCACCTGCAAGGCAGCTTCACCGCATGGAGAGCCCTATGACGTTTCAAGTCAGCTCACTTGGTTTGTGAAATCTGGGTACTGCATGCAGCCTAAATCACAGAAACCACTGTCGGAGGCACTGGACGACCGTTCACATCATCATGAACCACGTTTGACTGACAGCAAAGGACAGCAGGTGCATATTTCGTGGGGTTGCAGTCTGCCCGTGACGTCACGGGCAGGACTTGACACGTCACTATGAAGTCGCCCCTCTCGAAACCGAAACCGAAACTGCTGGTTAAAAGAAGCGGTATTAAAAATATATGCAATGCATCCCCAGGCACCACGACACTCTTTTTAGGGTTCTCGACAGCCGTGCTTTCATTTAGAGCAACAACCCGAAAAATTTTAAAATTCATGTCAGCACTCCTTAAGTCAAGTTGTCTCTCATCCTATTTGAAATTATCTTGGGGAATATTTTGTGCAATGCTGGAAAGAAGGCTGGATTGGACTGTAGTTACTTCAACGCTTGCATGTCTCTCGTTTGTGTATATTGAATACTGGCATTTTCCTCAACTTGCTGGTACATTTGAAATTTTTAAGGCATATGGCTAAAAAGTGTCACAAGCTTCTGAAATCTAAGATCTCCTCGATCTGTGATCAAATTGGTAGTCGTGCTCTCTGCTCCTGTCGTTTTTCTCTGGAACATACCTCGTAGGACCCTTCTCACCTCATCGATACTTGCACTTGGGGCTACAGCACCATGTTCACTTTGCTATTCTCTAAAAGTAGGTAATTTACATTTGAGCCGTACAGTTCATAGCAGAAGTCTTTCACCACTCTCACTATGTCATCAAAATTGTTAGCAATATGCCCCGCTTCTCTTTGACAGCATGTATTATGGTCTTTCCTTTATAGGGTTTTCTTGTAATTGCCTTGATCCTGATGCCCTTTTTTAGTGTTGCCTCTATCTCTTTGACACTATTGTTCTGTATGTCACTAAGTTCGTTTTTGTTGATCAGTTTTGGCAGCTCAGTAAATTTTGTCTCTTGAACCTGCTGATCTGTATACATAAAGATTACTAAGTATTACGTGGCCTTGACAAGCTTGCAGCAGTAGAGAAAACGTGTAACTTATTTTCACCTTGTAATGTAGTTTGAGGGTGACAGCATAAATGTAGAGTTAGTGCCAGTAAAAAATAAAGAAGGCCTGATTTACTATTATTATGATTATTTTAACAGGATCGAGAAACTGTGTACATGAGCCTCGAGACCAGCTTGCGGTGCCTGCATGCTATGAACGCACATAACGTGGCCTACCTTGATATCGTGAAAGGCTTAACTGGCCAGTTAGAACTCATTCCCAACGGCAACGATGCCACTGGTGCCATGCTTGCCACGAAAGCAACTGTAGCAGCCCAAAGGCGGTGGGCACGCTAGATCAAATTCAGACGACAAGCATAGCCCCACGGCGACCAGTCCTCA